>NW_020954550.1:21367021-21377192 GCF_900497805.2 Vombatus ursinus
ATAGATAGATAGATAGATAGATAGATAGATAGATAGATAGATAGATAGATAGATAGATGAATTAATGAATAAATAAATAAAGCTACCTCTATAGCTTCCTTTAAGTCCCAACTAAAATTCTTTTTTTTTACTGGAAGCCTTCCTAGACCCTTCTTAATTCTAGTGCCTTCCCTCTGTTAATTATTTCCTATTTATCCTGTATATAGTTTGCTTTGTACATATCTGTTTGCATGTTGTCTCCCTTATTAGATTGTAAGCTCCTTGAGGGGAGGGACTGCTTTTGCCTCTTTTTGTATCCCCAGTGCTTAACACAGTGCCTGGCACATACTAGGAGTTTAATAAATGTTTATTGATTGATTGATTGATTGGGGTAATACACTGAAGAGTATTGATGATATAAAGGAAATATTAACCATAAGTTGTTATTGATATTAGGGAGAACATAACAGAATTAAGTATCCAGAAAATGGCATTAGAGGCATCACAGCGTCCTGAAAACTAGAGAATTCAATTAAGAGAGTCTCATGTGGAGAATCTCTCCAGTGGGTTCTTGCAAATGTAAAGGGCCCTGGGGCAACTAAGTGGCACAGTGGATACAGCACTGGCCCTGGAGTCAGGAGGACCTGAGTTCAAATCCGACCTTAGACACATAATACTTCCTAGCTGTGTGACTCTGGGCAAGTCACTTAACCCCAACTGACTCACTAAAAAAAAAAAAATGTAAAGGGTCCAATATTTGTCACAAATGAGCCTCCATTTCTAGCTCATTTAATCTCTGAGGGACCTTATCCCAATTTCCACTCATCCTGACAAGTCAGGCTCCCAGAGTAAGACCCGTTTGATCTCTCCTTCAGGGTTCTGGTTGTTCCTCAGGGCTGAGATGGTGACAAACTCTAGTATGGACTTCCAGCCTTTTGAAGCTCAAAAAATTACAGTCATCTTCACTACTTCTTCATTTCTCTCAGCAACAATAGAGTCACATGTTTGCAGCTTCATGTTATCTCTGAGTGAGAGAGGGTCATACAAAGGTCCCTCTACCTCTTGGAGGTCTGTGTTAACTCATACTACTTAAACACAACCAGGAAACAGAGAAAGAATAAGGTCAAGTCATTTCAGAAGCCATTTGAAAAGCTTTTCCTCTATTTTGGTAAGTGGATTAGAAATAGTTGTGCAATACCTATCCATGCTCCAAAGTCCATGTAGCGAACTGCATTAAGCCAATGCTCATTCTCGTAAGGGCTGGGCTCTCATCAGCCAGTCCGCTATTACAGAATACATTTTGATTATATTTCTTCTACTTCATTGGCCATGAATTTTTAAAAACTATACAGCTAAGTCATGCACATGGACATCTCCAATGTACCATGTCCCATGTAAAAGGGAGTAAGTGTAAGTAAGAAAAGGAAGAAAGTGGAGTTTTCCCAGTGGGTAGGAGCTTGAGTCAAGATTCTCACTGGATAAATATCACCCTAAAGGCCAACAGCTACTATCTCCAAAAGGGCAGATCTGGGAAATAGATGTAACAGGTCTTTTGATCACACTCCCTGGTATTGGGTGAATAATACAATAACCAAGGAGAGAATGGGACTGCCAACAACTGGACCCTTATAATTGGAAAGAGTCAAATATATCTGGGCAGCTTATACCTCAGACTCTCACTAACTGTGTGACCTGAGGCAAGTCACGTAACCTCTGTTTGCCTCAGTTTCTTCATCTGTAAAATGGGAATAATAACAGCACCTACCTCCCAGTTGTGAAGATAAAAGGAAATAATTATAAAGAGCTTCACACAATGCCTGGCACATAGTAAGCACAATATATCGTTAGCTATATTACTATTATTGTTATTATTACTATAAGGCATAGTTTTGTGTGTGTATAAGACACATTTTGCTAAAATGGATCTTCATTCCAAAAGGACTCATTCAAGTCTAAAAGATAGCAGTTTATTAGATTCCTAGTTCGTAAATCATCTCTAGAGGCCTAAATCCTCCTTTCTTCTTATTCATTCATATTCAACTCTTTGTGACCCCATTTGGGGTTTTCTTGGCAAAGATACCAAAATGGTTTGTCATTTCCTTCTCTACCTCATTTTACATATGAGGAAACTGAGGCAAACAGGGTGAAGTGACTTGCCTAGGGTCATATAGCTAATAAGTGCCTAAAGCCAGTTTTGAACTCAGGTCTTCCTGACTTCAAGCCCAATACTTTATCTACTAGCTGCTCCACTAAACCCTGCATGTACTCCAAAAGCCCTTAGGATAGCAGGCTATATACTATTTTTTCCAGTCTCCTACCCTGTGTGGTCCCTATCTAAACACTACCTCTCCACCTCACCTCGCTTTAGAGATAAAGTCCTAAAATTTGCTCTACTGTTTAATTTTCTGTTTGCCAGTGATCAGTTTTCCCACTTTCTCCCCTCTGTGGCAGATACCCACATAAGGCCAGCTAGGGGGGATGGCATCTCAACTCTCTGTCCAACAGCTTTGGACCAGCTCGGCGTTAGGTCAAGGCCTGGCTTGTAACCTTTGGTTAGCAGGGTCCTAGGTTGTAGGACTGCAGGGGTTGGATCAGAACATCCTGAATTGGATTAATGGAAGTGGCTGCTAATTTCTAGCAGGTTCTCTATAACCTTCTTGCTAGCTTTGTCATCAGGAGTCTCCCTTTCATGAAGTCATTTTCAGTATTTTTTGAGGGTGTGTATCAATCAGCTCCTTCATCTAGGCTGCCATCCAGGTGTCACTGTACTTAGAAATTAGCCCACTCTCATTATAACTCTGGGCAACTAGGTGGTGCGGTAGATAGTGCAGGGCTTAGAGTCAAGAAGACTCACCTTCCTGAGTTGAAATCTGGCCTCAGACACTTACTAGCTATGTGACCCTGGGAGAGTCACTTAACTCTATTTGCCTCAGTTTCCTCATCTGTTAAATGAGCTGAAGAAGGAAATGGCAAACCGCTCTAGTACCTTTGCCAAGAAGACCCCAAATGGGGCCTCGACGAGCAAGACATGACTGAAACAACTGAACAGCAATTATAAGTCTTCTCCACCCCATCCCTACCTTAGTGCCCCCGAGACTTTTCATTTCCATTTGTTTTGGGGAGAAGTTCCTCCTTTAAGCATAAATTCCCTCTATTGTGACTATTTTGGTGATTCAAGAATTGAGAAAGTATTTTCTATTCTATGTATAAGTAACATACATTTTTCGTGAACAGCTGGTATTCTGACTGTCGCCTCTGGAGATACGCCATCAGATGTATAATACACCACAGACACCAGGTAGGCACCGCTTCCAAGATGTAATTTAAACTGTTGATTGGCCGTGGTGTTTGTTTCTTTAGCAGCAGTCTCATTTTCTGGAAAGTACCAGATGTTGTAGCCAAGTGTTTTCCTTATTCTTGGGTCCGCTCTTGCCTCCTACACACAAATAATACTGAAACTACTACCAGAAATCATGCTCAATGTCATTGAAAACAGTAACAGACAATCTGTGAAAGGGGGAGTGGAAATGATGAAAGATTTATGGGATTGATCCCGTAATCAAGAAATTACCCTTTGAGACTACATAACACAATGTAGCTAAAATAGCACAGCTCCTTTTAGGGTTGTAAAACCCTGAGGGTAACCCCATTCATGTGAGTGCCATGGGTGTCTTGGTACCCACATCTAAAGGTGCCCACCATGAAACCAAAGTAACTAAGAAGTCTAGGTCAATGTTAACAGTGCCTCCTCTCTAGCCTCCTTTCACCCACCCCTCTACCACCATCAATGGTTGATTGATCCCACAAAAGGCTAGTATAGTCACAAGGGTATGGGAATGCATGCTATTGAGGACCTAGGCTATCTCACTCTTGGCTAGCCCTAAATGTGACCTGTTCCTAGGCCAGCCATATTACAGAAGAGCCCAAGCACAGATTGATTTCAAAGCTAACCTACACATTCAGATCCACTCTAGGGCAGGCACCAGGAGTCACGGATCAAACCAAACCTTCGAACAGGGGCCAGAGAACTAAACAACCCTTTGTTCTAGGGAGGCAGAGCAAGCATCTACTTAAAATCGAAGAGTCGATAAAAAATGACGTAAGGAATGGCTTCAGAGAAACTTGAGAAGATTTGTATGAACAGATGCAAAGTGATAGGAACAGAACTAGGGGAATAATTTATACAGCAACAACAGTATAAAAACAAACAACTTGCAAAGACTTAGGAACTCTAATCAATGGAATGACCAACTACAACTCCAAAGGACCAATAATAAATCAAATTATTTACCTCTTGATCAAAAGGATCAGGGTATAGAATCAGACATACATTTTTCATATATCCAAAATGTAGATTTGTCTTGCTTAACAATGCTTATTAATTTTAAAGGTATTCTTTTTCTTTTTTTCGGTGTATAGAGGGAGGAAGAAATTAGAAGGGTAGATACTAAGAGTGCTGCCAAATAAAAATAAAAATAAAGACCTTAAAAATATTAAAAATAAAATGCATAAGAGAGAACAGAAGGAAGTTTAGAAGACAACAAACGAGCAGGGCAGTTTTGAAATTACAGGCTGAATTTATTCCATGCTTTTAAAAAAATCAAACTGTATTGTACATAATAGAAAGCCATGGTTTCACATACGATCATCTTTTTCTATTATACTTTGTACATAGAGGCATTTGTTAAGTGCAGAATTTTTTTTTAAATTTGTAAACAAATGAAGAGCCCATGAAGTCCCATTGCCTACAGATATTTTCCCCTCCTCCCAGGCCATTCTGCTACAAATCTGAAATTCTCAACATTAGAATCTCCTTGCCATTAAGTTGTTGTCACCAGAGGACCACATTTAAAAAGTACTGATGTCACCTGGGAAGGATAACATTGGCCAGGATCAATTTGTCAGACTATCAGGTTCCTTCAGGAATGGGAAACAAAGGCCAGTTTTGATGAACAAGGGACACCACCAGGAAGGCAATCCTCACACAGGATCTGCCTGTGAGATACTATGGGAAGCACTGGGGCAACACTAAAGCAAAAACAAAGAGGGAAACACTAAAAGAAGGACTTCATCTACATCACAACCTGGGTCTGGCCTTTCTCTGCTCTTGCTCAGCCTTGTGTTGTCCTGAAATAGGCACACATGTTGGCATGCTGCTCAAATTTACAAGAAATAGCTGGGGCTACTCAACAGCTAGAGAAGTTGCCCAACACTATTGTTTTTGTGCCAGTGCTCATAAATCCCAGAGTCCCAATGGACTAATTCTACAATACATGACTCTATGATATTTCTACAGAAAAGAATAATGAGTACTGGTCATGGATTAGATTTTTACACTCATCAAATTAGGCAGCAGCATCCACTGAATGATGACCTTTACTTATCCCAACAGCATGGGTGGTACAGGGAAGCCATTAAAGTTGTCATTACCCCTTACTGCCCACAAGATTTCATCTCCCATCTCACTTACTCTGTCTCCTCTCTTCCCTGTCTCTTTTCTTCTCTCTTCTATCTCATCCTTCCTCTCTCCTCCCTCTCCTGTCTCCTTGTCTCCTTCTCCACTATCTCTTCTCTCTTGTCTCCTCTTTTCCCTCTCTCCTCTCTCTTATAACCTCTCTACCATGTCCTTCTTCCTCTTTATTTTTCTCTGTCACCTCTATTCCATTGTCTCTTGTATCATGGTCTTTCTCTAGAAGAATGACTTGCTTTGAACTGTTATTCTTTTTGGAGAGAGAGCTGATTAATATTTCCAATACCCCCAATGATCAACCAATTTACCTGTTCCTAAACCAGTGCTTCTCAAACTGAAAGGCAGAGGGGGTCACAAGGAGGCTGTGACTAGTGAGCCACTAAGCTCCAACGAGGACTTTGTTTGTGGGAGGTAAGTTGTGAGCTACACTGCTGAATGGGATGACATGGCTTCTTCAACATCAAGGGTACTGACCATGCTGACTTATGTAGGGGTGGATAGAATTCCTTCTGGCTAGAAGGACAATTGTGAGTCCTGTGGGATTTCAGGAGCCTTTTGGGCAAGGGAATATGAAAAAGATTATGACATGCCACTAGGCTAGGGGAACCCTCACATGTGACATGAGCAGCATTACCTTCCATAACAGTTGCACTGTCCTCCCTCCATCAGGCTGGGCTGGCCCAAGGACTCTCCACAGGTCCAAGGTGGAATTTGGAGCTGTGGAAAATGAACCAAGTGTAAGATGAATGGCCTTCCCAAACACACCATTGCTTTCCCCAACTGCTCCTATCAAGTGAGGCAGGAAATTACAGAAGAGGAGAAAGACTAAAAAGATCCCACCAGGCTGCTGCTGGGAGGATGCCATTTGGAAGCCTTTCATTGTGTCTGTGCATTTGAGGGAAGTGGAGTCAGAAGGGTAGGAGTAGAGACGGCAAGAATGACTTCAGTCTGTCAGGCAAACAAGTGTGATCAGCTATAGTGGCCAGCTAGTTCTCCATGCATGTGAACAAGAATCCCCTCTATATTGCTTCAAGATGGGATTCTCCCATGAGGGGGAACAGCTCATACCATTTTTTGACAGTACAAACTGGTAGGAATTTTTTCCTTGCATCAAGCCTGAATTTGCCTCTCTGCAACTTCCATCCCTTGGGGTCAAGGAGAGCTCAAACCCTTCTGTCATGTGATAATCCTTCAAATCCCTACTATAACCTCCCTAAATCTTCTCCAGACAAGACAGCCTCATTTCCTTCAACCAGTGCTCATAATGGCATGAACTCAAGGGCCATGAAGATCCTGGCTACCCTCCTCTGAATGTACTCCAACATATTATTGACCCTCCCTAAATGTGCTGCCCAGAATTGAACAAAATACTCCAGATGTGATCTGACTTGGGTACCACAAAATAGGACTACTCTTTGATACTATGCCTCTCTCTTTTTTTTTAATGACTCACCATTTCCTTTATTTCTACAAAATAGTGAATAATACTCTGCCGAGGGGGGGAAATGGTGATTTAGAGTTTAAACAAGTCTTTTTGTCCTGAAGCATCTATTTTGTAGGCTTGGGACTAGTTGCCTTAGCCCCAGCATCTTTGGGTTTGGTAGCCTTTGGGTCAGTGGCCTTGGCAGACTTAGGATCAGTAGGTTTTGGAGTCCTGGAATCACAGGGCTTTGTGACCTTAGAATCTTAGTAACCTTGGGATCAAACTTGGTGACCTTTGCTTCAGACTTGGATGCCTACGGTCAGTTAGTGGCCTCAGGATAAGATTTGGTGACCTTGGGGGTCAGTGGGCTTGGTAGCCTTGGGATCAGTGGTTCTGGCAACCTTCATGATCCTAGGGCCTGGACTTTTGATGCTGACCCTAGGGCCTGAGTGCTTGGTGGCCATCTTGGAGCCAACGTGCTTGGGGATCTTGGGCCTGAGGAACTTGGCCTTGGAGGCCTTGGTGCTCAGGGCCTTAACGGCCTCTGCTTGGGCCTTCACAGTTTTGACTTGTTGACCTACATCTTCATATGCCCCTTCTTGTTGTGTTTCTTGTTAAAGCAAATGTTTCTCAGAAAGCTGGGGTCAACCCCTTTCAGAGAGATTCATATCTCTGTGACCTACTTTTCTTGATGGCATTTTTGTGCCATTTTCATGATTGGTTATGGATGGTTTAATTCTTAGACAATCATCTTTACACCGCAGCCTACACTGACAAGCACTCCATGGACTTGAACAGGCCAAAGAGGAAGGGAGAATAAGAGGGAGGAGGCTACAGTTCCTCTCCTAATAAAGCCTAAGATAGCATACTGTTGACTCATACCGAACTTTTGGTCTACTAAAACATTCAGAAATGTTCCAAATGAATTGCAGCATACCAATGCCTCCACCATCTAATTTTTAGGACCATAGCATCATAGGATCATAGATTCCAAGATGAAAGATACCTCAGTGAGCACTAGTCCAACCTCTATATTTTATAGTAGAGGAAGCTGAGACCTAGGGAGGCTGTGACTTATTTCACACAGGGAGTACAAATAAATCTGGATTTGAACCCAGGTCTTCTGACTCAAGATTTATCATACCATGCTTCCGTGTAAAACTAAAAAAAAATTTATACTCAAATGTAAGATCTATATACCTACTAAATTTCATGTTATTAAATGAGCCTTTCAAAACCTTCATACAGACACACATGTCCAAATCTGTGTCATCTCACATCCTCACCAACCTAACCAAATATATTAAGTCTGATCAAAATTCCTTGAGAACCAGATAAAGGTATAAATTAGATAAAGATATAAAAAAAACTATGGAACCAGAGAAAGGAAGTGATATCCAAGGGCACAGAGGTAAGTGACAGAGCTGGGATTCAGAGCCTGGTCTTCAGACTTAATCCTGTATTCTTGTCACTGAAACACATTGCAGTTAATAAAAGACCAGCTTGCCTAGTCCCTCAGTTGTCCCTATTCTCTCTTCACTCCAGCTGCTCCATAACTCTGAGGTGTCCACACGGCATTGCATGGACACAGCATATTGCTGCAGAAGCTGCAGTCCAGTGAGATTGTATGGTCTTTCATTTTCCATTCTTTGGATGACTGGCTTCTAAAGAAAAAGACAGAAACAACAAATTGGAAAAGAACCATAGATTTGCCCCCAATTTCTCCAGTTTGTGAACTCTTCACCTTCCTGCCTTTCTATAACAAGCTACAGAACTAGGAAAGTCTTCTTTATGCTTCCAACTAAGAAAATTCATGTTAACAAACACCATGTGTCCTGAGGAATATCATACACATATGTAGTTCCAAAATCTAACTAAGCAATCTCTTCAAGAATGTGCTGACTGGCTTTATTCATTGATTCCTCATGCCCCTTCATGGGCATAGGACCACCGATGCTAAAGCTGGAAGGAACCTTAGACGTCATCTTATTTTAAAGATGAGTAAACTGAGGCCTGGAGAAGCCAAGTGTTTCACTCAAGGTCATATAGGTAATAAGTAGCAGACCTGGGATTCAAATCCAAGGGCCCTACCACCAAATCTACCGCCAATTTTATCTCTTAAAGCAAGTGAAAAGTTGCCATCTTAGAAGGAAGGCATATTTATCGGGACTGGAGGAAACAGAGTCAGAGTAGAAACCCTATGGTAATTTTGGGATGAGGAAAGATGAAAAAGCTTTATGCTTCTGTGGCCTGTGAATGAGTTGCCATTGTTGGTCAGGAAGACACTGAGTGAGTCGAGAATTGGTGGATTCCTTTGCTGACTTTTTCTTTATGTACTCAGAACTTAGCCCAGTGCCTAATACATAGTAGGTATTTAATAAGTACTTATGGATTGATTTAGGATTTTTCTCTTTTTTTTTGTATGTGTATATACCATTTCCTCCCCTAAATGAGGTCACAAAGAGTAGGACATGACTGAACAATAACAACAAAAATACTATTTCCTGAAAATATTGAGTAAAAAATGTAAACAATAGATATTATTCATTCACATTTATATAACAGTTGAAGGTTTACAAAGTGTTTTTCTCCCACCAGCCCAGTGAGGTAGGAAGTGGAAATATGATCATCTCCCTTCTGCAGATGAGACAAAGTGACTTGATTCACACAGATCACATAGCCAAGGCTTGTAAGACCCAGGATTCAAACCCAGGTCTTCTGGCTCCAATTCCAGCATTCTTTCTTCATATTTTTTACACTAAACTCATATAAGCAGCTATGAAAATAAGTTCTTGATAATAATGAAAGGGATAGATTTGGAGAAGTTTTAGAAGACTTGTATCAATTGATACAAAGTGAAATAAGTAGATCCAAGAGAACTATTTATATAGTGACTACAGTGATATATAGGGGGGAAAGCTTCAAAAGACTTAAGAACTCCAGTCAATGTAATGACCAATCACAACTCCAAAAGACTGTTGAAAGAGAAGTAATGGACTAGAGGTGAGAAGGGAGATGTAGATCTTCCAATGTACGAATCTATTTTGCTTAGAGAAAAGCAAAAGCTTTTATTTTTATTTTTTTTAGGGGAAGGGATACAGTGGAAGAGGTTAAGAGAGCTATGGGAGAAGAATGGGTGGATAGTGATAATTATGCAGAAATGAAAGAGAGGAAAGATAAGAAGATGAGGGGGGAGGAGAGGAATGAAGGAAAGAGAAGGAAAGAAATGAAGAGAGGAGTGGAGAAGGGAAGGAAGAGAAGAGAAGAGAAGAGAAGAGAAGAGAAGAGAAGAGAAGAGA
>NW_020954550.1:21377202-21530055 GCF_900497805.2 Vombatus ursinus
GAAGAGAAGAGAAGAGAAGAGAAGAGAAGAGAAGAGAAGAGAAGAGAAGAGAAGAGAAGAGAACATACTGCTCCTCCTGATGAAGTAACTCTTCTCAACTGCCAAAGATAATTTCCTCTTGACTATTAGAACTCCTCCTGCCTAGACTAACGCCAGAGCTAACAATCTTGACTTTCTTGTTTTTGACTTTTCTTTTAAAAAATTTAATTGTATTAGTTTTTCCCATTACCAAGCATTTATTTTTCCCCTTCCCACTCTCTCCTGAAACAAACAATTAAAAGGAAAAAACCTCATAATAAATATGTATAACTAGTTGAAACAAGTTCCCAGATTGAGCACATCAAAAAATGTTTGTCTCATTCTGTATTATAAGTCTATCATCACTCTGGCAAGAGGTAGGTGGCATTCCATCAATTGGGGAATGGCTGAACAAGTTGTGGTATATGAATGTAATGGAATTCTATTGTGCAATAAGAGATGATGAGCAAGTAGATTTCAGAAAAATCTGGAAAGACCTGATCTGATGCTGAGTGAAGTGAGCAGAACCAGGAAAACACACAGTACACAGTACACAGTACACAGTAACAGCAACATTGTGTGATAAACTATGAAAGACTTAGCTCTTTTCAACAATACAATGATCCAAGACAATAGCAAAGGATTCATTTTGGAAAAATATCCAGATATCCACATCCAGATAAAGAACTGATGGACTCTGAATGCAGATCGAAGCATACTTTTTTCATTTACTTTATTATTTTCGTGGGTTTTTTAAAATTTTAGTCTGTTTCTGTATGATCTAGGGACAGTGACCTTCTTGCTACTCTTCAAGCACAATAATCCATCTCCAAACTAGATGTTTCTCAAGCCTAGAATGTTCTCCCCCTCCACATCTCTCTTTCCTAGCCCTCCCCAATTTCCTTTAAGAATCAACTTAAATCTCACCTTCTGCAAGAAGCCTTACCTACACCTGTCCCTCCATCCAACCCTTCTATCATTGGTGGCTTCCCCTCTGACAATCCCTTCTAATTGCACTGTATACATGGTTAAGGTGATACATGGTATATGATTATATACATGGTTGCACGTATGATTATTTGTGCGTTGTCTCCTCCGTTTGCATTTAAGGTCCTCAAAGGACAGGGACTATGATTTTACCTTTCTTTGTATCCCTAGCACTTAGCCCAGCATCTGGTACATGGTAAGTGTAAGCACTTTGCAATGATTATTGACTGCTACTGTTTGTTATTGACCTACATTATTCTTATGCCTATAACTGCCTTCATCACTTTTTAGCCTGACACTGTGTCTTTCCAGAATCAAATGTTGTTACTAAACTAAGAATCCCTGTACTGACTTACACAGGAGCTCCTGGGCTCATTTCACAAAAGGCCACAACAGCATATTTTCCCATTGGAAAAAAAGTCAAAATGGAAAAAATAGGGTGGGGGGAGGGGGGAATTTGCCACTGTCTGCCAGCTACTTTCAATGTAAACAGTCAGAAAGTTCCCACTGTAGACATCACTTGCTTTTATCCAAGCTGCCTTTCTCTTGACCACTCTGAAAAGGAGTTTCATATAATATAACTTACCCACTTAGTACTATTCACTCTCCTATATCTCAGGTGGCATATATATGAATCTGAAAAAGGTACCCCCTCAGGTTTTCTCCATGCTACTTGAAGCATATGTTTAACACCTGGGATTGGTTCCACAGTTAGAATGGTAGGTGGCTCTATTTTCACTGAAAATAAGAACAGAAACCAAAAAAAAAAAAAAAAGTCATATGTACAAAAGGATAAAAAGACACAGTCAAAGATAATGTAATTCAAATTCAAAAATATTAACTCTAAAAATTGACTTACATCTTAGGGATTTTAAGCCCACTATCAGTATATATTCAATTCAATGCCCACTTTCCCATGGAGCAGCCCCTTCTACTCTAAATGATGGGAGAGCCTATATCCTGTGTAAGAGGGAAAAGAGGAGGCAAAACTCCAGCAACTCAATGATGGGCCATTTCCCTAATCCCCCTCCAACTTCATCTCCATTTCTGGAGATAGATTATACTTCCAGGGAGGTGATTTAAGCCTCTCAATCTACATTATAATAACAAATTCCTTGATAATTATAATAATCCTGCCAGAAGGAGCATATTATTACCAGCTCCTAAAGTAAAAATGCCTTGAAGGCCAATCTAACTACAGGTTCCTTTCAGTCATACTGAGGACTATTGTCATGAGGATTCATGATCTGGTAGAGATGGCCTTGATGACCTCTTAAGTGTCTTCCAACTCTAACTCTATGGCTTCTAGAGAGGAGGACACCAACCCCTCTCAGAGAGGAGGAGGATTACATTGTGAAACAAAGAAAGGTCATCAATTACATCCTTTCTGACATCAGACGTATGGGAAGCCTTGTCAGAAACCTGAGAGGGTAGTAACTTGGTCAATGCAAAATATTAACTGAGTCTGACAATCTATGAAATAGTCTACACCCACAGTCCCCCACTGCTGCAAAGAATGAAGGGAGATGCATTTTCTTATCTCACCTTCAGGCACAAGTTTGACCATTATATACAGAGTTTAAGTTTTAGATTCTCATTCTCTCTCTCTCTCTCTCCCTCCCTCCCTTCCTCTCTCTCTTCCTCCCTCTCCCTCCCTCTCTCTCTCTCTCTCTCTCTCCCTCTCTCTCTCCCTCCCTCTCTCCCTCTCCCTCTGTCCCTATCTCTCTCTTTCTCTCTCCTCTCTCTCCCTTCCTCCCTCCCTCCCTCTCTGTCTCCCTCCCTCCCTCTCTCTCTCTCTCTCTCTCTCTCTCTCTCTCTCTCTCTCTCTCTCTCTCTCTCTCTCTCTCTCTCTCTCATATAGATAGATAGACAGACAGACAGATATACATATATATAATTTTCTTGGTTCTGCTTCCTTCACTGCATCACTTCATTTAAATTTTCCCATGCTTCTCCAAATTCTTCCTATTCATCTTTTTTTAAGGTATAATAACACTCCTTTACATGCATGTATCACAATTTGTTCAGCCATTCCCTAATTGCTTGCCATTCACTTTGTTTCCAAATTCTTTGCTACCACAGAAATATTTCTATGAATATTTTGGTGTATATATTGGACCTTTCTTTCTTTGACCTCCCTGGGGTATATTAATAGCAGTGGGTTCTCTGGGTCAAAAATTACTGATATTTCAATCCTTTTCTTAGCATAATTCCAAATTGTTTTTCAAAACGGTTATAATAATTGACAGCTCCACTGAAGTATATCAGTATGCCTGTCTTTCTGTAGCTACACCGTTGACTCATTGACTATTTCCATCATGTTGTCATCTTTGCCAATTTGTTGGGTATACGTATAACATGAAATCTTGGAGTTGATTTGATCTATACTTCTCTTATTATTTAGACCAGAGCTTCTTAAACTTTTCCCACTCATGACCCCTTTTTGCATTTTGGCAGCTTCCATTGGTGTGCATGGCCTAAGGGCATACGCAGTGCAAAGTGTGCATGCTCTGCGTTCAGAACCAAGGCTGTAGTGAAGTTGCATGATACAACATAGGCAAGCACTGCTAGAAACACCTCAAAATCATCAGGCGTTTTATTTTTAATTAATTTTGGGTCTTTGCACGTTCAGAAACGTTTTACTGTTGCCAAATTTTTTATTACCCCATATGAGGTGGCAACCCACAGTTTAAGACCCATCTTTCACATGGTTGCTAACAATTTGCAAGTCTTTTAAGAAATGTTTGTTTCTATCTCATGACCATTTATCCTTTGGAGAATGTCCACTTGGTCTTATGTATTTGTGCTAGTTCCCTAGATATCTAGAATATCAGACCTTTATCAGAGATATTTGATGTAAAGTCAAACAACAGTTTCCCCTCTCATCCATTTGCCTTGATTTTGTTACTACAAAAGCTTTTCAACATCATGAAACAAAATTTCTGTATTTGAGCCTTTCAGGATCACCTCCCTTCCTTCTTTGTAGCTGCAAGTGGTAATTGATTTGGCCTTTTACTAATTTTCTTATGTTGTGACTTAATATTAACGTTGTATAAGCATCCTGAGCTTATTATAGTAACATGACATAAGCTGATAGTCTGAATCTAATTTCTGCCAAACTGCTTTCCAGTTTTTATGACAGCTCTTCTCAGACAGAAAGTTCTTCCTTGAGTAATTTATACTATAAAAATACAAGTTAATACAAGTTATTATTATAAAAGTAAACTGTTTTCAAACTTCCTTAAAACTTGAAATAACTCACTGGCATGGAAAGAAGCAAATTCACTGGCATATAAAGAAGTAAAATAAATAAGACAAAGGAGTCTTTATCTTGTGCCAAGGCAGATTTAGCAAGACCTCTGCTGGCGACAGTTAATTAGCCCTCAATAACAAAATTTTTAAATTGAGTTTCTTCCTTAAAGATATTCCATAATTCAGAATTTTCACTAATCTAAGCTGTCCTTCATTCTTACTATAAATTAGACCATGGTACATATGCAAAACTAAAAATTTCATGGACATTTGTGTGAATGAAATCATTTGTTCCACAGACGTGTTAGAACTTAAGAAACATACAACTTATATAAACTGGACACACTCATATTTCCACACTATTTAAAAATGTTAGCTAACATTTAAAATGCCATAGTGAAGATTAATTCTCTCAAGGGACTGAGAAAGGCAAGAATTAATGAGATTTTTTTTTAAATTTTGACAAAGGATGCCTCATTATGAAGGAAGGAAGGGAGGAATGTATTTGGAAATGACCGCGATGTAAAAACATAAAATACCAATAAATTTAAAGAAAAAAATTTAAAAAGACAAATGGGAAATATGAGAAAGAATGGAGAGTTTTACTTTTTCTCCCTTCTATATATTCAAAGAATAATTCTAGCTCTTGGTTACTTTAAGCATAATTAATACTAGAGGGAAGAGATGGGAGTCACTGAGAATAGAGTTTATTTTGTTTTAGGTTTTCTTTCTCCATAGCTGTTATCCCTTAGCATTGGTTGGGGTTCTTTGTTTCCTCTTATTGACAAGTCAGTTTTCCTGTGATATACACAATAGCAGCTATGTATCACATGCCTAAGCTGGGACCCTATCTGCTCTATAAGTATGAGACAAACACTTTAAAATAAAAGTTTTTATATTACTGGCTGACACTCACCTATGTCTTCCAAGTACCAATGTGTGACGTTAGACTTGTGCTCACCAAAAACATTTTTAGCTTCCACTTCAATGGAGTAATTATTAGGATATGGCAAATTCGGGAAGAAGAAAGAACATGATGTACGATTTTCACTTGTGCAAGAGTCTCTGTCTGCTCCAAATAAGCTTTAAACATAAACATGGTTAGACATGAATTTAATTACCTTAAAAGGATAATGCAGTTCAAAATTGACCATATTAATAACAATAACAGAGAACCATAATTATATCATTAGACACAGAAAGAGCTTTGGACAAAATACAACACACATTCCTGTTTTTTAAATAAGACTACAGGGCAGCTAGGTGGCTCAGTGGATAGAGCATGGGCCCTGGATTCAGGAGAACCTGAGTTCAAATCCAGCCTCAGACACATAACACTAACTGGCTATGTGACCCTGGGCAAGTCACTTAACCCCATTGCCTGCCCCCTGCCAAAAAAAAAAAAAAAGAACTTAAAGAATACTAGAAAACAGAGAAACAAATGGACCTTTTATTAAGACGGTGAATAGTATCTATCTAAAATCACGACCTAGAATTATATGTCCTGGTGATAAACTAGAGTTATTGCCAATAAGACCAGGAGTAAAGCAAAGATGTCCATTGTCACTGCTACTATTCAATATAGTGCTAGCAATGGCAACAAGACAAAAAGAAATTGAGGGAATAAGCATAGACAAAAGACAAACAAAATTATCACTTTTTATAGGTGATTTGATGACATACATAAAGAATTCTTAGAGAGTCAACTAAAAGTAACTGAAGCAATGAATAATTTCAATAAATTTGAGGAATATAAAATAAATTTACATAAATCATCAGCATTTCTGTATATTTCCAAGAATATGGACAAGAGATAGAAAGAAAAATTCCATTCAAAACAACTACAGAAAGTATAAAATACTTGAGAGTCTACCCACCAAGATACACACAGAAATTAAAAGAATACAACTACAAAACACATGAAGACAGACCTAAATAGTTGAAAAATATTAAATGCTCAAGGGTAAAATAAGCCAATATAATAAAAATGACAATATTACCTAAGTTAATCAACTTATTCAGTGCTATACAAATAAGACTACCAATAAATCAGTTGGGTAAAGATGAACATATATGAATGTGATAGTACATTAGTATGCTTTAAAAATTTATGAAGGGGACAATTTTAGAAAAACCTGAGAAGACTTGGATGAATTAATGCAGTGAAGTCTGAACAAAGCAGCAAGAAGAGAAAAGGAACAGACCAGAAATGCTGTGGTTAGACTGAAAAAAGAAACTCAGCAATTGTTTGGCCAAGATTGGGGGAGATAAAGGAAGAGTTGAGGATAATACCAAGGTTGCAAACCTGGGTGACTATAATATAAATAAGAAAGGGTAGAGGATCAAGGAAAAAGATAATGGAGTTCTGCTTTGGACACGTTAAGTATGAGATGATAATGGTATGTCCAAGTAGACATATCTAGAAGTGGATTGGTTCAATATAATGAAAACTATAAACTTTATATACCACATTAATAACAAAAATTATTTTAAAACACAATTATATCCAATAGATGCTTTTAAAAGCTTTTGACAAAAAGTCATTGCTGTTATTTAAAAAAAAAAAAGAATAGGAATAAATGAATCTTTCCTTAATATGTCAAATAGTATGTTTCTAAAACCAAAACCCTAAAACATTACTTGTAATGGTTATACATTTTTCCAACAAAATCAGGAAGAAACCTAAGCTGTAAAGAGCCAAACAAAGATATGTTCCAAATCACTAATAATTAGAAAAATACAAATTAAATCAATTCCTCACACTCATGGAATTTGCAAAGATGACCAAAAAAGAAAATGAGAATTAATTTAGGTGCTGTGGGAAAACAGGCCCATAAATATACTGTTGGTGGAGCTGTAAAGTGATCCAGCAATTCTGGAAAGCAATTTGGAACTATATTCCCAAAATCACTAATTATGTATACCCATTTACTTATCAATACCCCCTAAAAGAGCAAAGAAACAGGAAAAGAACCTATATATACAAAAATATTGAAGGCAGCACTTTCTTATGGAAAAGAACTAAAAACCAAGGGTGCCACCATCAATTGAAGAATGGATAAACAAACTATGGTATATGAATGTAATGGAGTATTATTTTAGGCAGTTCAGTGGCATAGTAGATAGAATGCTGGACTTGGAATCAAGAAAACCTGAGTTTGAATGAGTTTTTACTTGGACGCTTATTAACTACAAGACACTGGGAAAGTAACTTAACCAAGGCTCTCTCAGCCTCATTTTCCTCATCTGTGAAATGAGATAATAACAGCACCTCCTTCACAGAGATATTGTGAGGATCAAATGAGATTACAATGCTATGTAAAGATTAGCTATCAACATCATCATTATGCTATAAGAAATTATGAAAGAGATGGTTTCAGAGAAACCTAGGAAGACTTGTATGAGTAAAGTAAGGAGAACCAGGAAAACGTGTACTATAACAACATTATAAAGAAAAACAGCTTTGAAAGATTTAAGAACTCTGATCAATGCAATGACCAACCATAATTCCATAGTACTGATGATGAAATATGCTGCCCACCTCCTGAAAGACTGAAGGTGCAGAATATAACATACATTTTCAATCACAGCTGACGTGGGAATTTGTCTTGCTTGACTATGTATATTTGTTGCAAAGGTTTTGGTTTTTTGTTTGTTTTGGGGTTTTGGTTTTGTTTTGTTTTGTTTTGCAATTAGGAATAGAGGAATTAAGAAGGAAAGGGTAACTAGTAATAGGGCTGCCCAAAAAGAAAAAAAGAGAGTCACTGAAGCAATCAAAAAATGGCCAGAAGAGAGTACGCAAAAGAAAAAAAAAGCCAGAAGACAGCTTTGAAAGTTACAAGTTGAATTTACTGTATCCACAAAAGGAAAAGTAAACTGCACATAATAGAAATTCATGTTTCCATGCGCAGTCCTTTTTTTCTATCCTACTTTGTATATAGAAACACTCATTTTATTTAGTATTTGTTAATTTCAGATTTTTTAAAATGTAATTAGAAAAAAAAGAAGTAAGAGAGGGTATTGTCTGAGTGGGCAAAGGAAAATCACTCCTTGAGAAATCTCCCAAACACATGCATAAGTCCTCGACTGTTGGCAAAAGGTTTGACTACATAACCACACAAAAGTCATGGAACGGAAAAGTTAAAATCCTCACACATGGCCTTACTATCTTACAAAAAAACAGCTCTACAATTGACAAAATTCTGTCATATGTTATTATGCTTGCATACAATATGCTATCTAATCCTTCAAGTGGAAAAAATATCAATGAGGTCATGTTTTGACACGTTTTCTTTTCCTTATCCAAGAAGTTGTGTGTATAGCTCTGTCTCAGTGGCACCATGCCTAATATGGGATTTGGGATGCAAATGTTCCAGATTAATAATATAAGAACACATCTGTCAGAATCCAACCCTCCCTTGTGGCCCTCAGGACAATCCACTTTATTTGGCCAGTTACTGGAGTGAATTTGGAGGCTAAAAGGAGTAGTGGTTTATCCATTAGTATCTTTACTATATGAAATGTGTCCTTTTACTAATCTTAAGTAAAATTGTTTTTATTGCATTGATCCATGAGGGTGTCGTGTCATTCCAGCCCTGACCCTGAATCAGTTTGTTGTCTCTGTATAATTTGTAGTAATATCTAATCAGCTAACTCATCGCTGAAAAAAAAATACTTCAAGTATAAGGGAGGTCACGCTCTGACATATATTTTCCTTTTCCTTTCTGGGATACTATATATGTAGCTCTGTCCTGATGGCTTAGTGTCAGATACGAGGTCTTGAATCTAAGAAAAGTTGCAAATCAATATCACCACCCTTCACTCGTCAAAATACAATACACCTATGAGGCTTTCAGGACAGTCCACAAAGCCTCTTCCACTCCACCCACCCAAAACTAGCAAACTGATTTACAGCCGTTGCCTTGGATAGAGGTTGGGAGACGATCTATTTACTGCAGTTCTTTGAAGAGTACTGGTTACAGCAGCAGAATGAACAGCCAAATGTTCTAGGGTTGTTGAACTTCTAGGTAAGGTCAGTACAGAAAGAAGAATGTAGTTATCTTACTTTTAAAGCCTAAGGGAAAAGGTAAAGAGCCTGCCTGACCCTAAAGCTTAGTTTCTTCTAGGATCATCACTGCAAAAAATGAGTAGAGAAGCAGCTGCTGAGGCTGCCCTCTTGTGAAGCCAGTTTGAAAAATATATGGGAGGCAGCTAGATGGCACAGTGGATAGAGCACCGGTCCTGGAGTCAGGAGGACCTGATTTCAAATCCAGCCTCAGACATATAACGCTCACTAGCTGTGTGACTCTGGGCAAGTCACTTAACCCCAATCACCTCAAAAAAAAAATTTTATATACATATATATGTGTATATAAAACACACATACATATATGATGATTGTTTAAAGAGGCTTCTTTACCAATTATTGTATCAGTTTGAAGATATATGCCAATAGTGTCTTTGTCTAGACCAAGCAGTTCCCAAAGTGTGATCCAGGGACTCCTGGGGACCCCCAAAGCCCTATCAGGGGTGTATGAGGTCAAAACTATTTTCATAACAATGCTAAGACATTTTAATTTCTAATATGGTAAACATTGATAGATATAACCCACATAAACAAAAGCCTTGGGAGTTCACAATAGTTTTTAAAAATGTAAAGGGGTCCTGAGAACAAAAAGTTTGAGAAAGACTAGTCTACACCAAGTAACACTTCAGTTGCAGAGGTGGCCAAAAAGAAATCCCTAGAACCATCTGCATGCTAGAATCTAACAGTACACACATCTAAAAACATGATCATGTGCCCACTTTTATTTTTTGCAAGCATCAATTATTTACAAATTTAATAAAAAAATTTTTAGCAGATTTAAAAATTATGTTTAATTAAAAACAGAAATAATATTTTGTTTTGATTTCTAACAAAATCATTGCCAAAACTCCTACTAATTTAAGGGATGATTCTGTGTTATTTTTTTAAACAGTTCTAAGCCAGGAAGGTGGGGCAGTGGATAGAGTACCAGCCCTGGAGCCAGGAGAACTCAAGTTCAAATCTGACCTCAGACACTAGCTGTGTGACCCTGGGCAAGTCATTTAACCCTGTTTGCCTCCGTTTTCTCATCTGTAAAATGAACTGGAAAAGGAAATAGCAAACCACTCCAATATCTTTGCCAAAAAACAAAACAAAACAAAACAAATGGGGTCACATAGAGTCAGACATGACTAAAACAACTCAACAACGAAATAATAACAACAAGCTGGGAAGAGTGAGACACTACAGGGGCTACAAAACTGTTCATACCCTTTGACCCAACAATAGCACTTCTAGGGCTATATTCCAAAGAGATCATACAAATGGGAAAAGGACCCACATGCACAAACATATTTATAGCAGCTCTTTTTGTGGTGGCCAAGAATTGGAAATTGAGGGGATGCCCATCAATTGGGGAATGGCTGAACAAGTTGTGGTATATGAATGTAATGAAATATTATTGTGCTATAAGAAATGATGAGCAGGCAGATTTCATAAAAATCTGAAAGGACTTGCATGAACTGATGCTGAGTAAAGTGAACAGAACCAGGAGAACACTGTACACAGTAATAGCAACATTGTATGATGACCAACTCTGATAGACTTAGCTTTTCTCAGCAATGTAATGATCTAAGACAATTCCAAAAGACTCATGATAGAAAATGCTATACACATCCAGAGGAAGAACTATGGAGTCTGAATGCAAATCAAAACATACTATTTTCTCTCTCTTTTTTTTTCATTTTTTTCTTTCTCACAGTTTTTCCCCTTGGTTCTAATTCTTCTTTACAACATGACTAATGTAGAAATATGTTTAATATGATTGTAACATATAGCCTATATCAGAGTGCATGCTATCTTGGGGAGGAGGGAGGGGAGGGAAGGAGAAATTTAAAATTCAAAATCTTATGGAAGTGAATGTTGAAAACTAAAAATAAACAAATACTTTTTTTAAATAAGTGAAATTAGAGTGAAAAAGGAAGAAAGTAGAAAAGAAATGAGCTATGGAAGAGAGATTTGCAAAGAGATTTAACAGCTTATAACAAAGACTGTGAAATCTTACCCAAGTAAATGACTCCTAGAAAATTAGAATAGACCAAATGGAAGTAAGTGATTCCATGAGATAGCAGGAAATATTAAAACAAAGTCAAA
Source organism: Vombatus ursinus (assembly GCF_900497805.2). Taxonomy (NCBI): domain Eukaryota; kingdom Metazoa; phylum Chordata; class Mammalia; order Diprotodontia; family Vombatidae; genus Vombatus; species Vombatus ursinus. The sequence continues at coordinate 21,388,637 of NW_020954550.1, forward strand.
AGATTGAAAAAATAGAAAAAAAAATTAAGGTATCTCATATCAAAAATAATTCACCTGGAAAACAGATCAAGTAGAGACAACTTAAGAATCACTGGACTATTTAAAAGCCATGACCAAAAAAGAACATGGATTGAATATTTCAAGGAATAATGAAAGAAAGAAAACTATCCAGACCTCTTAAAACCAGATGGTAAAGTGAAACTAGGAAGAATCCATCAGTCACCTTTGAATGAAACCCCAAAATGAAAACTCCAAGGAATGTCCCAGACAAAATCCAGAACTTTCAGGTCAAAGCTACTGTAAGGAGCCAGAAAGATAGTTTAAGTATTGAGGAAACACAGGTGCTAAATAGATAGATAGATGGACAGACAAATAGAAAGATGATAGATAGACAGACAAATAGATAGATAGATAGATAGATAGATAGATAGATAGATAGATAGATAGATAGATAGATAGATAGATGGATGATAGGTAGACAAAGAGATAATAGATGTCATCTTCAATAGACTGGGAACTTTACAAAGGCAGAGGCAGCACCTTATCTGGCTTTACTGGCATCCTTCAAGACTTAGCTCAAATTCCACATGTGGCAGGAGTCCTTTCCTGGTCACTCCTACTGCTAGCACCTTCCCCTTGAGATAATTTTCTGTTTACTCTGTATGTATCTTTTATGCCCAAAGTTATTAACATATTGTCTCTCCCATTCGAGTGTGAGGTCCTGGAGGGCAGGGGATGTTTTTGCGTTTCTTAGTATCCATAGTACTTCGCGTCCAAAATTAAACCATAGAATGTGAAAGACCCAGTCCAACCCTCCTACCTCTTTCACACATGAGGACTCCAAAGTCTAGAGTTGATTGGTAGCAAAACTGGTCCTAGAGCCCAGGCCTCCTGATTTCCAAGTTCAGGGATCTTTCCACGCTTATCATATTCCATTCCATGAAATACTTGGTCATGCTCCAGCCTTCTCATCATATTTAGCATGGGTTGCTATCTTAGCCAGTCTGACTTCCCTAAGGGAAGTTACTCTTGTCCCTCTCTCCCTACTCTCTTTGGGTGTTCATCCTGGCAGGGAGGGCACCAAATTCCTGATATCCTAGCTCCTGACCACTGGACAAGAGGCAGCATGACATAGTGAATGAGGCGCCAATATTTGGAGTTAAGAAGTGTTGTGTTCTAAGCCCCTCCTTGTTGTGCAACCTTGGGCAAGTCACTTAATTTCTCTGAGTCTAAGTTTCTGCATCCATAAAACAGAGATAATTAACCTGTCAGTGGTGTGTTGCTAAATATTTAACAACTAACTGTCTGAAAAAATGTATACAAAATACATTTTTAAGTTTAATCTGCATTATTAACATTTTCTCCATCATTTTCTTAAGTCTAGACAATCAACAAAACAAGAATTCAAGACCTGATTTGGAGCATTTCATGATTTCTGAGGTGTAAATGCTCACACTGAAAATTTAACAATCAGCTCTTAAGAACTGGTTCAAGCTGACTCCAACACACCCTTGAAAGCTGTAGTGGCTACCTCATGGGGTTCGTGGTAAGGCTCTGATGAGGTAATATATCACTACATACGTCACTTATTCTTATCATGTGGTGTCCAGAGTACCAAAGTACGATAAGAGAGAAAATATCGTACATCTCAACCGACTTATACCCAGAATGAATTAAAAACTTTTGGCCCCTTCTCCCATCTTGCAAGCCCACCTCATACTTACAAAGTTCTTTTGACAGTGTAGACTGTAGGATAGACTTCCTTTTCCGGACTCCAAGTACAAGTGAAATTCTTCTCATAATAGAAAATGCAGGAAATGTTTTCTGGCTTCTTTGGCAGATCTACAAATCACATGAAAACAAGAGTAATAAGAAAAGATAAATACTGTCACCACTGTACCTTTTGCTGAAAACATGTAGCTTGTGTATTTTTTTCCTGAAGTAAATAATGCATATGGTAATGGGTGGAGACTCAAAAAAATAAAGAAAAGGAAGAGAGAGCCAGACTACAAGGCTGATGGCAACTGGGATGAAGAGGACTCTGACAGTTTTGCTCTCACTTTGCAATGGGGAAACAGTACCCAAGAATTAGAGAATTCTAAAGGATCACTGCCCCCTCACATGAGGGGTTTGAGAATCCATTGGGCAGGAAAGCCATGTTATGAAGCTCTGAGGAGGGACAGCAAACTAGAGAGAGAAGGAGGGAGAAATGGAAAGAAAGAGAGATAACTAAAGAAAGAGATAGAAACTGGGAAGTAGAGAGAGTTAGGCATGGGAGACAGACAAACAGTCAACATAATTCATTCATTCATTCATTTTGAGAATAGGGACCATTGAGCCCAAGACAGGATTTGGACTAGGGAATATTCACCAATGGAGCATTCATATTTGGGACTCTGACTCAGGGGACTTACATACATAAGTAAGAATTTCTGATTTGTTTTCCTCCTTCTTTTACTAAAACTTTCTTCTGTAAAATTGTGAACTGCTTGCTTACAAGTGGGGAGTCTACCCCAGGAAACTGATGGGTATCATATATCCATGTTCCCAAGTTTTCCAGCAGGAGGTGGGAGCCAAGAGAGAGAGAAACCCTCCCACAGCATACTCAAGTTCTTCTTGTGATGACACTGTCTTTGACACTAGGTTTACAAGAAGGCTCAGAGTCCAAGCTTCCTGGGAGTCCTGGAGACTTCCAGATAAAGCAAAACACCACAGCTCCTAGGAGTTGGCTGTATGTTTTTATTAAAAGCAGGAAAAAGACAATGACCTGGACCTCTGAGCTCAGCTTTTGTGCTTCCTTAGATTCATTTGGATGGTAGACTCTAAGCATTTTGGTTTCTTCAAAGCACTATAGTGGGTGAGACCAATCAGGCAATTATGATTATGGTGTATAAAACAAAACAAAATTCTTTTATATAATTCTTATTTCATATTCTATTCCACACAGCAATTGTTCTAGATCTTTTTCTCTTTTCCAAAAACCCTAAGAACACTCCAACATTTATAACAGACGACTGAGGTTCTTATATTACTGACAAAATTAAGGTCATCCAAAAGGAATTCCCTCAGTTCCACTCCTTAACTCCTCAAAACTCAACATCACTCATTCTTTCCTCATTTGTGAAAGGCTAGAGCAATATATTGATATTTTCTATTTCCCAGACACTACCTAAGCCCACCCCCCATTTCTATATTCCCCAGGTAGATATTCACTTTGTTGTTGCTGTTCAGTCATGTCTGACTCTTCATGATCCCACGGACCACAGCTGTCCATGGGTTTTCTTGGCAAAGATACTAAAATAGTTTGCCATTTCCTTCTCCAGCTCATTTTACAGATGAGGAAACTGAGGCAAACAGGGTTAAGTGACTTGCCCAGAGTCACACAGCTAATAAGCGTCTGAGGCCAGATTTGAACTCAGTTCTTCCTCACTCCAGGCCCAGTGCTCTATCCACTAAACCACCAGCTGCCTCAAGGTATTCCCTTTAGCTACCCATAGAGCAGAAAATTAGAAATATGTGTGTGTGTGTATGTATGTATGTGTATATGTATATATAAATATATATATATATATGGAAAGAGAGAGTCCCTAGACACTTGCTTCTTATTCAATTTGTGTAAATAACTATGAAAAACATTTTTAAGGCAGAAAAAAAAAATAAGAATTTTGCCCTTTTCCCTCTCTGCTTATTGCCAAAGACCATCTTTCCCCAACCCATCCACTGTCCCAAGTGGAAGCCATTGAATGGACAAATGGAGTGATCATAAAATTAACCCTCCATCCCCATCATTTCCTGGATGCAGCCTCTGTTCCATTCTAGTCAATCTCCTCTTTGGGACACCCTCGAGGCAGGGACAGCTCTACACCCCTTGCCAGCAGGAAGCAGTTTCAGAAGCCAAGACCTTTGCCCCTACCCCAAAAATATTTGGGTCCCATTTGTTTGAGGGGGGAATGATGAGGTTGGGATCTAGACCCCAGAAAGGAAAAACCTCGGACTTTCTCACATGGCCAAATCTCTGGCATTCGCCTGAGGCTGTAATCCCATCAAGTGGCCTTTTGTTATAGGGGGACACCCAATCTCCCAATTCCCTGTTACCCTTAACCTAGCCTCGCCCTCCATTGTCTTACCTCCCTATGGTCCAGGTCACTTCCCACCCTTAATCCTAGCTAGGCTCCATTCTTACTTGGCCACGTGGTCCAGGTCCCTGGCATTCTAGTACCTCACAGTTCCCCCAAGACTACTTGGCCACTCCTAGATCCCTCCCATAGTCTTTCTGTATAAAAAAGGTCCATCTTGTCTCCATTAAGGTGCTCAGATTCTTATAATGTAGCTACTGCTCAGATTCTTAAAATCTAGCCAATAGCTCACTGATGTTCAGGCTCCTTAAGAGTCTGCCCAATATGACGGATGTTCTAATAAACCTTGTTTTTGGTTGAAAAAGAATTAATACTCCATTTCAGAAGGGAATGATGAAAACCAAATGATCCACAAAAGAACAAATAGCAACATACCTGCTAGGCAGAAATTACCAAGTAAAAGGAACAGTGCCCAGAACAACATCTGCTCCATCATGACTCAGAGGCACTGATGAAATACTGAAAGATAATAAAGCAAGAATTAATGCATTATCTATTTTCAAAACAAAGTGCTATCACTCTGTATTCAATAGAATGTAAGTTTCTTGAGGGCAGGGACTGTTTCATTTCTTTCTTTGTATCTGGAGCATCTAACATAAAGTGCCTAACATAAAGCAGGGGATTAATAAATGCTTATTGAATGAATCAAACAGGAACATGCATTTACTAAGTTACTCATGTGGGACTTAAATAAAGCTTCAGAAAGATCTAATTTAGAAAGGCCAAGGTTACCCACTGCATCCTAGGCCATCACCAGTTGTCTCGACTTTTGTCCTGTCACTGGACCCCAGTGACTCTAGAGGAGAGAGTAAAGCTGACAACTTTGTCACGCTTTGCCTCACTTAAATCCAATTCACTTTCAAGTCAAGGCATCACCCTCATGATGTCATTGGTCCTCTTTGAGAACAAAATAACAACTAGCATGATACTAGGCACTGGGGAATACAAATACAATAAATGAAACAATCCCTATTTATGAGGAGCATACATTCTAAGAGGAGGGATGACATGAACATATATAAGTATATCGTTGTTCAGTCATTTTAGTTCTATGCGACTCTTTGTGACCTTATTTGGGGTTTTCCAGGCAAAGATACTGGAGAGCTTTGCCATTTCCTTCTGCAGCTCATTTTACAGATGAGGAAACAAGGTTAATGACTTGCTTAACATCACCCAACTAATAAGTGTCTGAGGTCAGATTTGAACTCATAAAGATTAGTCTTCCTGGTTCCAAGCCTAGTGCTCTATCCACTGCGCCACCTAGCCATCCATATAAGTATATAGCTAGCATTTATATAGTGCTTTAATGTTGGTAAAGCACCTTACAAATAAAGGGTGTCCCAAAAGTCTTAGTGCCATTTTAAGCTTAAACCTACAGCACTAAAACTTTTGGGACACCCCATATTTATCATCTCATTTGATCCTCAGGATAACTCTATGAGGTAGGTGCTATTGTTATTGCTATTTCATACATTAAGAAACTAAGTATAAATAGAATAAATATAAAGAGGATGATACAAAGCAACACAAGGTAGCTTGGGAGAGAGGGTACCAGTAGGGGAAGAAATCCAGAAAAACTCCATCCAGTAGGCGTTGCTTAAACTGCATCTTGGAGGAAGAAAGGGATTCCCTGACACGGAGGTGGACCCAGAGAAAAGCCAGTGATGATGTAAATGCCCAGAGAGCTGAGAAGGGGAATTATGGGTGACTAATAGGGACAAAGCTAGTTTGGCTGAATTACAGAGTGGGATGGGGGCGGGGAGTAAGTTCCAGAGACTGATGTAATTATGATCAATAAGGCCAGAAATATCTGCAGAGGTGTAGTTGTGAGAGCTTTAAAAGCTAAACAGAAGATATTGACTTTAGAGGCAACAGGAAGCCACTAGAATTTATTGAGTAGAGGAGTGACATTGTCAGATAGGCACTTAAGGAAAATCATCTTGGCAATTAAGTATTGTTGTTGTTGAGTCCTTTTCAGTCCTGTCCGACGCTTCGTGACTCCATCTGGGGTTTTCTTGGCAAAGATACTGGAGTGGCTTGCCATTTCCTTCTCCAGCTCATTTTACAGATGAGGAACTGAGGCCCAGAAATGCAATGACTGGCTCATGGTCCAAACAGCTGGTAATCAGCTAAGTAGTAAGCCACATGGTCATTCCTCTACCATACTTGTTGTTGTTGAGTCCTTTTCAGTCATGTTTAGGGTTTTCTTGGCAAAGATGTGTGGCTTGTCATTTCTTACTCCAGTTCATTTTACAAAGGAGGAAACTGAGGCAAACAGGGGTAAGTGACTTGCCCAGAGTCACACAACTAGTCAGTGCCTGAGGCCAGATTTGAACTCAGATCTTTCTGACTCCAGCTCAGTGCTCCACCCACTGAAAGAAGGTATTTGAGGAATGGATACCAGTTAGGAGTTGTTCCAGTAATAGGCAAGCAATGAGGAGAGCTTTAAATTAAGGAAGTAGTTGTGTGAATAGGGCAGCTAGGTGGCAAAGTGAATAGAGTGCCAGGCTGGGACTCTTCTTCCTAAGTTCAAATCTGGCCTCAGACATTTACTGGCTGTGTGGCCCTGGGCAAGTCACTTAATCCTGTTGGTCTCAGATACCTCATCTGTAAAATTAGCTGGAGAAGGAAATGGCAAACCACTCCAGTATCTTTCTCAAGAATACCCCAAAAAGGGTCATCAAGAGTCAGACACAACTGTAACAAGTGAATAACAACAAAAGTTGTGTGAACAGGGGCATAAGAAAGCTTGCCTGTGCATTCCCAGATCACCTAACATGGACGTCCCCTGCTTCCCTGAGTTCATCTACCACAAGTAGTCTCCTCTGATTGACTGCTTAGCCAGAACAGGCTTCACCTTTAAAACTAGCTAGACTGTAGACAATTCACACATATGCCCAGAGTCCTGAACTTCTCTTTTACCCTGACTGTAAGAAATAGGCCTAGGGAAATAATTATTCCTGTTTTGTTTCATCTATCTTTCTGTTTCAAGTGCCAGAGGTAAACCCCACTGGACCAGGGAGTTTGAGCCATGGCAATCTTGGAACAAGTACTGCAGGCAGGATGTTGTAGCCAGCTAGCCAGGTAGCCAGGAGAAGCCAGAATGCTTGGAACACAAGCCCAAGGATTGTTTTGGACTTGGAACTTAGGGCTGTGCTCTCTAGGAATTGATCTAAACTATGAAACTAACCCTCTCCCTCTTCCCAGAGACTGAGGTGGCATGGGGAGGAAAGGGAATTAAGCCCCACATGTTGGCTAGCAAATATGTATATTTGTGGTTATACCTTTTGAAACAAATATTTCTTTGCAAAAACCAATCCAGCTGTCAGCGATTAAATGGAACTGGGGAGCGGGGACCAATCCCTACACTTGAGGGAATACCATCAGTGAAGGCTGGAGCCTTTGTTGAAACCTAGACAACCTCCAATCCCTGTAAGGTACTGGAGAACCCTTGGGGAGGGATGGAATGTAATAACACACGTGGCCTTCAGGCAGTGGGGCCAAGGTAGCAAGTGTAACAGAGAGAAGAGGTCCGATGCAACAGGATGTGGAGTTAGAAAGAGCATTCAGCAGTTGATTGGTTATGTGGAGTGAAAGAATGAATAAATGAATTCTGGATTCCAGTTCTTGGGAATCTCTGATTTCACACTTGAAACCAGGATCTTTTACGAAGGACTCTCAATCAAGTTCAAAAACCCAAGCATCCATCATCAAGAGTCATCCTTCTTTTAATCATCACTCATAGAAGCATGCCATCAGGAAACAGGACGTGTTAGCACTTCCTCAGCTGAACATCACAAGCCACTGGGTCTAGTTCAGGCTGTGCCACTAGCCTACTCATTGTGTAAGAGGCAGCACGGCACAGGGGATAGGGCCCTATCGATGACTCAGGAAGAAAGAGCGAAGCCGATGACCTCGTGCAGCTCTCCCTCACTTAAATCCAATTTGCTCACAAGTCAAGACATCACCTGTGATATCATTGGTCCTCTTTGAAAATGAAGGACAAAGAGCAGCTAGGTGGTACAGTGGACAGAGCACCAGCCCTGGAGTCAGGAAGACCTGAGTTCAAATCTGGCCTCAGACACTTGACACTTACTAGTTGTGTGACCGTGGGCAAGCCACTTAACCCCATTGCCCAGCAAAAATTTAAAAAAAAGAAAATGAAGGAAAACAACAACAACAAACAATATCATATAAACAACGAGGTGGTTTCAGAAGGGGAGCTCCAAATAATCATAATATCAAGCTGAAATCAGAGGGATTTTTTTTCCATTCTCTGGCCAATCAGAAGACACACCTATGAGATTTTGCTCTGTCATCCTGTTAATCACGATAAAAGACCCTGTCCTCCCTCACATGGTGTCTATTGAGGAGTCATTGGCCCCATTTATTAGTGACTGCTAGCCTAGCTAAAAAATGGATCATACTCAGATCTTTGCTGCCTCAGTCTACCTTTATTTCAATCATGACACATGACCTGTATCTTCCTTCCACCTCAACCACACACTGAGATGTTCATACAATTCATCTCATAAACACCCATAAATGTCTGGCCTGCATGATCCAGAAGACTGATATTACTCCCTTAGATTTTATCTTCCTTTATTTCACTACTCCAGTCCCCTTAAACCTATCCTTCTTCCCTATTGTGACCTCTATTCACTCTACCCTTTCCTGTTTTCCCAGTCCATCAACCCAACTTTTGACCTCACTATCCTTTCTTCCTGATCTTGACTCTATAGTTAACCAGTTCAATTTTGTACAGTTCTCTGCCTTTGAATCCCTGACCCCTGTGTCCTACCACCATCCTTGCCTTTCCAAACTCCAACCCTTGGTTACCTCCATCATCCAACTTTCCCACTCCTACTCACATGCTGCTAAATGCTGCAAGAGAAGTTACATAACAATAGTAACTGGGTCCACTATAAATTTATTAAATCTATTCTCCACCAGATCCTCACTGATGAATGGTAATACTTTTACTGTGCTCTAATCAACTTTACATCTTACTTCCCAATAGCAGTAATTTCAGACTTTCTCTCTTAAAGTCACTTATACCACCATACTTCTTTGCAAAAGATCTTGTCTTATACTTTACAGAGAACATAGAGGCCATCTAGTATGGTCTTCTCTTCTCCCCAAGTTTATACTTCTAATCCCTTCAACATCATTCCCACCTTTCTACCCATATTCTCTTCTCTTTTGCTCCAGACTTGAAGAAATGGCCCTTCTTCTCGCTCAGGGCTAACCCCTCTACCTTCTTGATCTTCTCCTTTTCCTCTAGGACCTTGCCCTTGGAAAGAAAAGAGTCAAACTCATAGGAAAAAAAGCCATCTATATCCCTCACCCTCACTTCCTCATCTTCCACTCACTTTCAATATCTTATAATCTGTCTTTACTTGACTATAACTGCTTTTTGAGGTTACCAATAATTTCTCAATTACAAAATCCAATGGCCTTTCCTCAGTCTTCATCCTTCATTGCCTCTAGGTAGCATGTGATATTGTTCACCAAACCCTCCCCTAGACACTCTCTCCTCCTTGGAATTTTTATGACACTGCTCACTCCTGCTCACTATCTTCCAACCTCTATGCCTACCCCATCTCAGTGTCCTTTGCAGAATCATTACCTATACCCACCTCCTAATTTTGAGTGTATGTCAGGGCTCTGTTGGTCCTCTCCTCTTTTCTCTCTACACTCTCTCTCCCTTTGGTGACTTTACCAATTCCCATAAGTACAATTATTATCTTTACGCAAATGATTCCCAGATCCATATATCCAACCCCAGTCTCCTGAATTCTAGGCCCCAGTTTCCTCCTAAACTCATCCCTCTTCCAAACTTCCCTATTTTTATTGGGTGCACTACCATCCTTTTAGTCATGCAGCTTCAAAACCACAAAAGTTATTCTCCACTTTTCTCTCTTCCTCACTCTCCACATCTAATCAGTTGCCACATCTTACCAATTCTAAATTCAAAACATCTTTCACTTATGACCCCTTCACTCCATTTACATGGCCACCGACCTTATTCAGGCCCTCATCACACCTGGCTTCAATTATTGCAATGGCTTTCCAAATGGTCTTCTTGATTGTATTCTCTGTACTTTCCAAACTATTAATGGTTATTCCTAAAGGACATGTAACTCGTGCTTTATTTGGCAGAGCTATGAATTTGTCCAGTTATTCTGACAAGCAATTTGGAATTGTGCCCCCAAAATTACTAAACTTGTTATTGACCCAATGATACTAGGTCTGTAATCAGAAGAGATAAAAGAAAGAGGCAAAGGACCCAGATGCACAAAAATATTTATAGCAGCTCTTTGTTTTGGTAGCAAAGAAAGGGAAACTAAGGGGAAGTCCATCAGTTGGCTGAATAAATTATGGTTTATGAATGTAAATAGAATACTATTGTGCTATAAGAAAGGATTAAGGGACAGCTTCAGAGAAACCTGCAAAGGCCTGTATGAATTGGTACAATAACTCCTCAGCATAAACACCAAAATTACTGATTACACAATTCATTAACAATGTTAGAAATAATAAAGTAAGGCCAAGTATTTAAAGTGTTTTCCTCTGACAAAAAATAACAGCCAGAGTCTCCACTATCACTTTAATTTCTCATTTCTGAAGCACAGTCCTACCATTCAGTTCACTTAGAATACTTAAAAATCTCTTCTCAAGGGGCAGCTAGGTGGCACAGTGGATAGAGCACCGGCCCTGGAGTCAGGAGGACCTGAGTTCAAATCTGACCTCAGACACGTAACACTTACTGGCTGTGTGACACTGGGCAAGTCACTTAACCCCATTGGCTAGTCAAAAAAAAAAATCTCTTCTCAAGAATTCTCTTCATCCTCTTTGAAAGATGAGGGTTCAAACAATTCTCTTCAGAAAAGGAGTTTTATCATGAATTCTCTGGAACTGTGGTTGGTCATCGTATTTATCAGAGTTCTTAAGTCTTTCAAAGCTATTTGTTTTATAATGTTGTTGACACTATATAAATTGTTTTCCTGCTTTTATTCACTCTGCATCTAGCACAAAAGTGGAAAGGGATGTACCATTAATCAAAATCACATTATTTGATAGTTTTGCTTATGGGTACTCAGAGAAATATACTTTTCAGAGGACTTTAGGGTTTTTTTTGTTTTTTGGCAGGGGTTTGGGGGGGAGTGATATCTATCATGTCAAACAAAACTCATCAGTAATCTTTTTTTCCTAATCAAGTACTGAATTTTTGTCCTAAAGCCCAACTAATCCATTAAAATACCAAGTAAATAAAAAATGCCTTCAGTGAAGCACATTGGAATATGAATGGAGTGGGGATGGGGGATCAATAACAATAAAAATATTAGAGAAGGGCAGAAAGGGATGAGCATATTTTTCACTTACTTCGCTAAAGTTCAACCTGCCACACCTTACAGATCAAGAGCAATAAGTGATTTTTAATAAGATGTGATCTTTGTCTAAATGTACTTGAGCATCAAGAAGAATAATGACCTTATTTTTTCAATAAAGGGAAATATTTTGGTTTGAAAACTAACAGTATGGAATCAGACTTTCTACCTAGTGCCTAAAATATTCCCAAGGGCAAAGCTACAAAATTAAAATTGCCAGGATGCTACCAGTTACTGGAGCTGGAGGTTCAGTGAATAGTTCACTGGCCAAAGAATTGGGTTAATTGAATTCTAGACACCCCCTCCACCTCACCCCCTAAGCTGGCTGACTGACTTAGGGCTAGTCTAAGTCTCAGTTTCTTCACTAATAAATTTGTGATGATAATGAGATGCTTAAAAACACATAAAGTGCGGTACAGAGTTAGTGATGAACTCCATATTAAGAGTTAGAAAGAACTTTGTTGATCTAGAAATCACCATCTTTATAGCTAAGCTAGCTAAGTCCCAGAAGGGTTCATTGATTTCTGTAATGTCACACAGGCAGTAAGAAGCTGAACCAGGAATTAAACTTAAATCTTCCAACCCATTATTTTGGTTAAGTTCTGTTTTATGAATCTTTCTTGTTCTCCATTATATTTTGTATGCTGGTTGGCTCAAAGTAAGAGATTCCTCATCACATATACATAATAAATGTGGGAACAAAGAATTGATAAGGATTAGGTTATCCTCCCTTGCATTTACACAGGAAACCAAAAACTCTAGGTGAGTAGAGGAAAACCAAGGGACCTCAGACCCCTGTTGTGCTTCTTTGACAGATCCCCCTGACATGAATCTGGGGACACAGAACCTCTATAAAGAATTAAACAGGCATTAAAAGGCCTTTCTAACCCTAAATCAGATAATGACGTAAGACAGAGATATTACTCCTGGTGAACAGGAGGGAGATATTCAAAGATGGACTAAAGATATTCAAAGATGGCTAGCAGTTTGGGGTTCCAAAAGAGCTCCACTCCTGGAGGCCACAGTTCTTCGAGAGAGAGAGAAAAGTTACTTACAACCAAGACTTTGGTAACTGACAGATTCCTCTTCTCTCCTAATGGAGGGTAGCAGCAGCTAAGAGTCTGCGTAGGACATCCCACACCAAAAGATCTGAAACTCAAGCTGCTAGTTGTTTTTTAGTCGTGTCTGACTCTTTGCGAGTCTATCTGGGGTTTTCTTGGCAAAGACACTAGAGTGGTTTGTCATTTCCTTCTCCAGCTCATTTTACAGATGAGAAACTGAGGCAAATAGGGTGAAGTGACTTGCCCAAGGTCACGTAGCTAGTAAGTGTCAAAGGCCAGATTTGAACTCAGGAAGATGAGTCTTGATGATGTCAGGCCCAGTGCTCTCTCTACCAAACTACCTAGCTGCTCCCCAAGCCTCTAGCCAGGGTGGGGAACCTGGAGCCTCAAGGCTCTCTAGGTAGCTCTCTAGGTCATCAAGTGGGGCCCTTTGACTGAATCCAAACTTCACAGAACAAATCCTAAACTTCACGGAACAAACACTTTTATTAAGGGGATTAAATCCAAATGGATTCACGTGTGACCTCAAAGCCACAGGCTCCCCTGACCTAGACATTCTGACCTATAATGAGATTAACTACAGGGAAATACTTCTGAACCGACCTGATCTTGGGTGACACTAAAGTTACCCCAAAGTTAAAACATTCTCCCCCCAAATCACTTGACATCCCGTCTTTTACTCAACTTCCCAAATAAGGAAAGTAGTTGAGCAGCCTCCCTGAGAAGTTTTTGCCATTTTCCTCAGGGTTGTATAAAATGTGAGTGCATGCGTGTGTGTGTGTGTCCCACTGTTTTGAAGAGTTGTTAGCCACTTGGCAACTGCCCATCAGCTGATACTAATTATACTCTTTATCTTCCAGCCCTGCCTTCTGATTTATTCAGTCATGTCTGACTCTGTGATCCTGTATGGGGTTTTCTTGGCAAAGATACGGGAGTGGTTTGCCATTTGCTTCTCCAGTAGATTAAGGCAAACAGAGGTTAAGCCACTTGCCCAAGATTACACAAGCAGTAAGGAGTAAAGCCACGATTCAACGTCAGCTCCTAAGAGTCTTAATCCTGGCTTAGATTCTTAAAATCTAGCCAATAACTCAGTAATGTTCAGATTCCTTAAGAGTCTGCCCAATATGACAGATGTTCTAATAAACCTTGTCTTTGGCTGAAAGAAGGTTCGGGTCAAATTCTTTTGGGCAGGACCCACATGTCGTGATTTTGGGGTCCCAGCACCCCTAAACCTCTAAACCGCATCATTTTGGTGGCCCATATGGGGAAACTGCCTAACCCAAGTTCTTCTCCAGCCAAGACTGGAAGGTCTGTAAGCCTCCCCCCTCCCCTCCTTTCTTGCTCTGCAGTTGGGGTCGCTCTCCAAGCACCAAGGGTTGGAGGTGCTTTTCTGGCAGACAGTTATGAGGCTGTTTCGCACTTGGCCTGACACTCTCAGGCTCTCGATCCACTGGGTCAGTTGAAGGCCATGGACCTGGGTACACCTTCGGAAGCATAGAGGACAAGGACGGACGCCCCATCTGGAAGTGTACGCTCAATTCTGTTAATTCCCTCGGCACTGGGGAATCGGGGAAAACGGCAGTTGCTTTTTGGTTCCCTGAGGCTTACTTACTCCCTTCCCTCTGCACCTCTGAATCCTCCTTCATGGAGGTTACAGGGAAAGCTAGAACGGCTAAAAATATCATGGCAGATTCTGGAGGTTTTGTGATTGATCCTTAAGGAGTTTTGAAACACCTGTACAACCTGGTCACTCCCTTCCCTTGAGTCAAGAGGGTATCTGTTAACCCCTCTCATAGGAGAAGAGTTTTACCCTTTACCCCTCACCTTTGATTTCTCCCTTCCCCACCTGGGAAAGGAAGGAGGGGGAAAAGGCAGCAGCTACAGCGTGGGCCCCCTGGCAATGGCCTTGGGCTCTGGGGCAACCTTTGCCTGGAAGCATCACCCAGGTTCAGCACATCCTGCTCAAGGTAAAGAAACTGGCCTCCGAACTTGGGTAAGCATGCTTTTTTAAATTTGTAGCTTTAACTGTTAATAATGACATGTTGATTCTCTGTATAAAGTAATTTGGAAGTGAATTTAACAAAATTGAAGTCACCTGAATGGTAACGGGTTTGTTTCAAGTTTCAAATTGGTGAAGTTTTTATATCAGTTATGTCAAGCAACTTTTCATAATTTGGTTACCGCTAATATAGTCTGGCTATTGTTGGTTATTGTTTTAATGTGTAAACTAGCTGAAAAGCTTGTTTGGGTTATGTATGGCTTGCTGAGAATTTGCAAGTGTATAGAAATCTCTAATGATCGGCCTTTTATACCAGGACAAATTTAAGTTTGAGATGTAAATCCTGGAAAAATTTTTCCTAAGCTGTGATTAGTGAAACTTGTTTGAGGCAAAAGCTCATAGGATTTTGAGTTGTCTGATGGGTCATAATCCATCGATAATCAATAATCCACCATCTGAGAGAAATGCCACAGTTACTCAGAGAAGGTGATACTGGTGGGAAGTCAGCATTGGGAAAAACTGAGAGGACAATTTTAGCCTCAGTCTACGATGGGATCCTCTTGGCTCAGTTTCCCCATTGTGTGCCTTTGAAAGAGAATGTTACCCACCTGGCTATTTCTGAGTCTGGCTATGAGGTGGATTTGATTATCTGAACTATCTGAATCCAAACAGAGCTAAGGATGTTTTGTCCTCTCAAAGTTGGGCCCTAAATCTAGTCCCTGCTTTATATCTGGAAACTGCAGTTTTTTCCTGTCAGATTTGTGTCTTCCAGACTACAGGCCATTCACCTACAGTTGGTAGCAAACAGCGAGTACCAGCCAATGTCCCCCATCGTTCCCTGGATGCAGCCTGTGCTTGGTTCCAGTCAACCTCCTCTTTGGGACCCCCTCGAGACAGGGACAGCTCTATGCCCCTTGCTAGCAGGAAGCAGTTTCAGAAGACGAGACCTTTGCCCCTTATGCCAAAGGAATTTGGGTCCCATTTATTTGAGCAGGGAATGATGAGTGTGGGACCTAGACCCCAAAAAGGAAAAACCCTGGACTTTCCCACATGGCCAAATCTCTGGCCTTCTCCTGAGGCTACACCCAACCTACCCTTAACCTAGCCCAGCCCTCCCTGTGGCCCCCAGCCATTCCCACACTTAATCCTAGCTAGGCTCCACTGTCCAGGTCCCAGGAGTTCTGTTCACCCCAGCTTACTGGCTACTCCCATCCAGATCTCCTTAGATCCCTCCTCCCATCGCCCCAAACTACTTGGCCTTTCCTACATCCCTCCCACAGGCTTTCTGTATATAAGATCCATCTTGTCTCCATTAAGATGCTTAGATTCTTAAAATCCAGCCACTGGTCAGATTCTTATAATCTAGCCAATAGCTTACTAATGTTCAGACTCCTTAAGAGTCTGCCCAATACGATGGATGTTCTAATAAACCTTGTCTTTGGTTGAAAAAAAAGTCTTAATCCTGCATTCCATCCACTTTACCACATTGTCATATATTATGACTTCTGGGCTGCTCACTTGAGTTGAGCAAAACAGCATTGCAGTGTGAGAACTTTTGAGAGGCAGAAAGAGACCGAGTAGTCCTCCCCACTCCTACTAGACTATGACTAAGAGAGACAGCAGGTAGGTAGAGAAGTAGAAGTGGTTCTGGCAGTTTATTATTATTGTTTAGATGTTTTTCAGTTATATCTGACTCATCATAATCCCTTTCTGGGGTTTTCTTGGCAGAGATACTAGATTAGCTTGCCATTTCTCCTTCTCCAGCTTATTTCACATTTGACAACTGAGGCAAACAGGGTGAGGTGACTTGCCCAGGGTCACACAGCTTGTAAGTATGAGGCCAGATTTGAACTCAGGAAGATGAGTCTTTCTGACTCCAGGCCCAGCACTCTATGCACTAAGCCACCTTGCTGTCCTAGTTGGCAGTTTGGTGCAAGACAAAACATTCCAGAGATTGCCCTACCAACTGGAGCTTTAAAAAAAACACCATAGGTGGGACAGCTAGGTGGCACAGTGGCTAGAGCACCAGCCCTGGAGTCAGGAGGACCTGAGTTCAAATGTGACCTCAGATACTTGACACTTACTAGCTATGTGACTGTGGGCAAGTCACTTAACCCTGATTGCCTCACCAAAAAACAAAAAACAAACAAAAATAAAACACTACAGACTTCTAGTCAGCCCATAAACCTCAAACTATGTACCACCAAGACATAGAAGAGGTAGGTGAGATTATCCCTCCTCCTTTTCACATGCTCTCCAGAAGCCCCTTCAAGTCTGGTTTCCATTTACAAGGTTGCCCTAAAACATTCATTATAACCACTTCTCCTTTAAAAGCCCTAAGCTATAGGCCGGACCTTTCCCAAGGGTTGGTTGGCTTCAGGGACAAACCACCTACAGAAAATATTGGCTAGCCCGAGGCGAGGAGGATACAATGTGATTTGTCCCTGAAGCTAACCCTTGGGAAAGGTCCAGTCTAGGGACTGGGTCTTTTAAATGAAAATAAATCACTCCTAAATCCTTAGTTTAAAAATATCTTTAGGAATATCCAGCCCCATTCTGATCAATACAATGATCCAAGACAATTCCAAAGGACTCATGATGAAAAAATGCTATTCACCCGCAGAGAGATAACTGATGAACTCTGAGTGCAAACTGAAATATAACTTTCTAGCTTCTTTAATCTTTGCTTTTTTCTTCTTCCATTATGGCTAATATGGAAATATGATTTGCATGATTTTATATTTATAATTGATATCATTTTGCCTGCCTTCTCAGTGGGTGAAGGAAGGGCTGAAGGGAGGGAGTGACTCAGATTTGGGCTTGGATTCTTGGGGAACAGTCTTTTTCACCTCAATAGTTCTGGGGTCTAGAGTTTTCTCCTGCACAGGAGTTTTCTCCTGCAGTCCCAGTTCTGAAGGGTGGGTAAGTCTTATCCCCAAAATCCCTGCTCCTTGTCTATCAGACCTTCCACTTTTAGGTTGCAGTCTGTTTTCTTTTTTCTCCAAGCGGCTCTGGGGGAAGAGATCTAGACAGGTCTCCTGGAAGGATATCCTCTGTAATTGGCTAGGAGTCAGTCAGAGTTAATTGACATGTGATAATTCTAAATTTTGACTAGTAAATTGTATTGTAATAGAAGGAACTAAAGGGTAACTCAGAAAAAATCGGCATGTGCTGAATTTTGACCAGTCTAATTCTAACTCTAAATTGGTTTATCTTAAAAACAAACTAGGTCTAAAAAGCCAACAAGAAAATTTGATTCGTGCACCTTGTCTTGTCATTCTGTCCATGTCCTTATGTCTCTGTGACTGCCATGTTTCATGTTTGTGATGAAAGATTTAAAATGAAGGCCTGTAATTAGAGAAAGAACATTGGGAAAGGACTCCCACTTTAGGCTTTTAGTGGGAGATTAAAACCTTTTTTTCTTTTTTTGGGGGGGTCCCAATACTGGCCAAGTTGGGAGGCCCAAGTCAAAAAGGAGGGACTCTCCCAGAAGTTAGGAGAAGGTGAAATCAGAGCAGCAAGCAGCTTCTACTGTTAAAGATCTAGAGCATACAGCCCACGAGAGCTAGGGCTGAAAGAGGAAAAAGATAAGAGTTTGAATTCAGGTTTAATCAGATCCCAAAGCTGAGAGTTTAAATTGCTGTCTTTGTACCCCTCCCACCAACATATCTGATAGCAAGGCAATGTATTTAAAACTGCAAAAATAAGGGTTTTTCTGTCTCTTAATGCAATCACTTTTTAAAATGCATATTAACATTATAAAAGCTGTTTGTGAAGGGTGTGAAATATAGCTCTCTTGATTTGTAAATTATTAAGTGTTAACTCTCTCCAGATTCTAACAAGTGAAGACAAAGCAGGACAAATTGGAGTATGATTTTTATTTGGAATGTAAAGGAAAGTGGAGGTAGTCTGAGTAATGGATTTGAAAGATTAGGAAGGAAAAATAAAAGCTTGAGTGAAAATATGAAAGGGAGAGAAAAATAAAACCATTTGGGGACAGACGGGAGTGGGCTGGGCAATTACAAACCCATGTACTCTAAGTGTCCCCCCTCCATCTTGGGCTGGGTGCCCTTGTGCCAGCTTCAGATGGTTTAAGCATGTTGAGAGGGTGTAAGGAAGTTTGATTTTCTTTTAAGTAGAAAGATTGAAAATAAAAATTTTATAGCTTGATTTGAAAACCAGTAAATAAAGTTATAGAGGTTTAGAAGGAATTATGTCCACCCGCCTTTCAGGATAAATCTATAGGAAGGCCTTATTAAATCTAACACTACATAAATACTGGCTATTGTAAGATATTGGTTATTGTGATTTGTGATTATTATATAAAATCCTAAAATGTTCCCTTGTACTACTCAATTAATTATTGTTAACGCTAGAAGTTCTGGAGTTTTCTGCCTGGGGAACCAGCTATACCCTGTCATTAAATCAAATTCCTTAGGTTTCCTTTTTGGCTGGGCCAAATCCTTTAGCTAACCTGATAACAGGTGATTTCAAACTGTTTGTAAAACTTCATATACATTTCCTAGTATATGCAGCCACATGTCTTTTTAAGGGAATATATGAATTCATGGATAATATTTCCTTTTAAATGGTCAAGAGAATTGGACTTTAAAAAAATGTTTTTATCATTAGCAATTATAAATCCAGATTTGATTTAAGTCTTTTTACCTCAGTTTACTGTTCTGTAAGGGGATAATAGTAGAACCCACTTCCCAGGGATATTGTAAGGATCACATGATTGTAAAATGA
Organism: Vombatus ursinus; assembly: GCF_900497805.2. Lineage (NCBI taxonomy): Eukaryota > Metazoa > Chordata > Mammalia > Diprotodontia > Vombatidae > Vombatus > Vombatus ursinus. Next base: position 21,407,973 of record NW_020954550.1, read on the forward strand.
CTAACATATGCTGGACATGACATTATTATCTCTCTTTTTTAATGTAATTGTTAAAGTACCAAAAGTAATAAGATCAATAATTTCTGTCTATGATAATCTGAAAATGTAAATGGTGTCATCCGAAGCTTATTGTTTGTGTTTCTAAATTGTATTGTATTTCTAAAATTCTCTTAGACTGTAAAAATTTGAGAGACCATTGTGAGGTAGAAATGGTGTTAAAAACAACTTTTAATCTGTATTTTTGTTGCATATGAATTGGGCCTTTTAAAAAAATGTGATAAAATTTTTTGGAAAACTGTTAAAATTTAATGAGTATAATTTGGTTATTAATAAGTAATAATAATAATAATGATATTTATTATGAGAGCACACTTTTTCATTTGAAATCTTGACTATTATGAAAATATTTAAGATGGTTTCAGGTTATAACTTCAACATATTAATGATGAGATGAATGATTATCTGTGCAAAGTGATTTAGAAATGCATTTACCTAAATTGATAACAGGTTGTTTCAAGTCTTAAATACATTATAATGTGTAAGATATTATTACATTTCTAAATTGGGCAATTTGACAAACAATTGTATCACTTATTACGTTAGAAAAGCTATTTCTCTTATTATCTAGATGTTATTAGATTAAGAATTGTATTGTCAGAGGAAAAGAAAATGAATAGGTTAAGAAACTGTTAGGTCATTCTATCTGATCATGTATTGTAATATTTTGAAGTACTGTAATTTAAGAAATCATAAACTTCCAAGTTTTGTCTATATTAAAAAGGAAGTTTCAGCTGAAATTATTTGGTTCTCACTTATGAAATTTAAGACTACTAACTAAGCTATTTGAAGTTATTGTTAATTGCGCAAAGAAAGGAACTGGTAAAATCCTGTAATTAATTTAGTTTGTTATAGTAACAGGATAAATTGTAAGCTGTTTTTAAGAAAGGGAAATACTTTTACGAAGAAATGTTTTGCAAAATCTTTTTTGTGAGTTTTAGAAAGCCTACTAGATTTCCATTTGCAAGCTAATTTTGTTGCAGTGATAATTTATTATTGATGATAATTATGTCCAAACCTACTGTGAATTTCGAATTTTATTCCTAGATTTGTTGTGTCCTGGGACTGGCCTTAAATGGGCCAGAGGAACAGAGTCTCAATGGAAGCGGCATCAGAGATCTAAGGCTAGTGATTAATACTAAAGCATCTAAATGTCTGTAATGAGCTGTAAGTAGGGAAGATCTTGCTGTTTTGATCTGAATTCATTCCATAGCCTAGCAAGGGTTAGAATGAGTGTTTGAACTTCTCACATGCATAAGATTCAATTCCTGAAAGTGCCTCATTCTTTCAGATTAAGTATGGTTAGAGAGGGATAAATAAGCTTGAGAAACAGAAATGCAGATCTATTTGAATAGCAACTTAAGATCTTAATGGAAATTTGATTTTACTCATGATGTCATTTAATCAGGAACTAGAACATGTGTAGGAATACAGGCAAACTACTTAAGGCTTACTTTAGAGATGTTCCCTAACTAATGTGAGATTTTAGTCACATCTGAAACCCTGATGATGGGAGTTTGCTATCCAAGATATTATAGACTATTATTCTGAGTCTAATTCCAGGTATGGTCATCAAGGAACTGATTGAGCTACTGACCTATGATGCCAGCAACCCCGTGGCGGGGGTGGGGGTGTCCATGAGCTGCATCTAGGAACTGCAGAGGGTGTTCTCATGGGAAGGTAAAGAGAATGACTTTTCTACATGAGCTGAGGTAGGAGTCTCCTGACTCAATTTCCCCACTATGACACTTGGCAGACTTTAAGCCTGGCTCAATGCAATTGGCTGTTTCATGCCTGGAATTGACATGAGGTTAGGGAAGCATCGTTCCCTTACTTTAGTTATTTCCCTATTCTTTTATGGCACATTTCTATAATCAAAAAGTTTTGTAAGCATAATATCAATATTAAATAATAGATTGATGCTGGAACATCTGAGGTTATTATAGTAAGATGCAGGTATAAGATTGAGCTATTCGGCCTAGAATTTTAGAATTAAGTATTTAGCCTTGACATGTTGCTAGCATGTTCCTGTATAAGTCAGGGTCCTTTAATTCCTCATAATGGTACGGGGATAATTAGGCTGAGGGCTTGTGAAACCAGGATATTATTCTGTTACTTAGTTAATATCAAAGTTGTCTCAGCTTGTTACAATTAGTTAACGTTAAAAGAAGAATGGCTTATGGTCTATCTTGTAAATGACTTGAAGAAGCATCCATTTTAATTAAGGGTTACTTATTTGTACATGACCAGAAGTTGGACTTGTTTTATTCCTTGATAGGTATTGTTTTTAAATTGATTACTCAATGTATTTATGTATGTATTGGAGTCTGATATTAATTCCTTAGTAGAATTTCATCCTCCTGATGGGGGAATAAATAATAGTATTAATGCAAAATATAAAAACTGCAAATAATTCAAGGTATAATACTAGAATTAATGCAAAGTGTAAAAGCTGGGTTCTAATTTTCCTGTTACTATTTTTCTAATTTCAGTTTCTTAAACGTGACAATTGGCCAAGGTTCCAGTTTTGATCTTATAATAATAGAGACATAAGGGTTCAGTTAACTTTCACTATTTGACCTGGTTATTGGCAAGGTAATTTAAAATTGTGTTAAGATCAATCTTGTAGGAGAATGGACAGAAGAAAAAGGATCTCTATAAGACAACAGTCTGCTGGACACTGCCTGAACAGCACTCAGACCAGAAAACTTCATTGGATGATGTCCTGAACACCAGACAGCTGTATGACAGGAGACTTCTGAAGCCTTAAATGGACTATTTATTGTTACTTTTTCCCTTTGGTTCTCTGTATCTGTACTTACTGAGGGGACTGCCCCCTTTGATTTGTCAATGCGTCAATCAATTTCTCCTTCCCTTCTCCCATATTGTTATAAGTCCCCAAGACCCTTTGATGAAATGTTGACCATATCAGTTAGTGATTCATTGAGAAAGCTACGCCTCTCATTAGAATCAGATTGGGGAATGTTAAAAATTATTTCCCTTGGTAATCTGTCCTGGAGACTCAGAGCTCCACCCTGCCAGCTTTCTGCTTCAAAATTCTTCAGAAGGACATCTCTGATAATGACATTGCATTGAATCTTCTTATCTTGGTCAAACTCCAACCCAGGCCTGAATTGATTTTATCTACTAAGGTTTGGGTGGAGGCAGACTTCCAAGATTGAGGGTGATATTTCCTTTGATGGCCCCTGTGGGCTGTGACATAGAACAGGTACTCAAGACTTCATCTTAATATCACCCACCATGTTGACCAATCACAGTTGATTGGCACCCCCTTCGGAACACCTACTCTTCAAAGCGCATGTAACACTATATCCCAAAATCCCAAATGGAACCAGTTCTGAACTGGCCCCCTTGGGGGGGGCAGTTTTGGACTGAATTCCCATGCAATGCATGTCAAGTCACTTTGAGAAATTAAAATGTGCACACACGTACCCCAATTTCATTTGTCTCTTTCTTAGAAAAGACTGTTTCAGATTGGGGTTCATGGGGTTGGGGGTTCACATAAAAGACTGGCAATGGCCCCTGGATGCAGTGGGTGACCTTGGCCTTTCTAAATGAAGGTCTTTCCCAAATCTCAGTTTGTCTGAGGCAACACCCATTCAGTGACAAAAGATGGCCTAATTTACCAACACAAAAATATTAGTCTGAGAGGGGGAAACCCTGCAACTTTCTGGCCAGAACAGAAAACAATTGCTATTCACACTCATTCTAAGCCATGAAAATCTAAAGAATGAGCCACCAAAGATCAGACTGGGAGCTTTTATTAGCCATTCAATAAAAGCCAGAGTGATTTGGGTTTAAAGGCATAGTAGCTCCATCTGAAACACAATGTGCTTTTTCAAAGCTTGTTTTTTCACAGCTTTGTTGCTGCGTTGTTTCAGTCAAGTCCTATGAGATCTCAATGACCCCATATGAGTCTTTCTGCTCCAGGCCCAGTGCTCTGTGCACTATGGCACCATGGCTGCCCCAAGAGCTATGCTTCAAGAAATCATAAATGAAAACTGCATGCAACAAAAAGCAAATTGTCCCAACTTTTTGAAAAAAAAATTTTTTTAAGTAAAATTAAATAAATAAATAAATAATGAATAAGGTTAAAATGGAGAAATCAGTCCCAGGAGCATTCCAGACATAAATTCCCCAGGCCCTCAGCTTTTTCTGAAGTAAAATACCTGGAGGTGTAAAGCTGGAAGTGGCTTTAAGGGAGATCTAGTCCAACCCCTTCTTTTTATGGATAAAGAAATGGAGGCCCTGAGGGATTAAGACATTTGCCTAAAATTATGTAGGTAGTGGCAGGACTGGTCTTTTGATCCCAAATCCAGTGTCCTTTCCACCATCACAGGACAATACTCTTGTGGTTTATAATTTCATTGTCTGTTCAATTAGGAAGCTCTTGGTCCTCATTTGGCTGCTTTACCAATAGAATTTGAACTTTGGTCTCAACAGCAACAAGTCTCAAACCATGGATCAAAACATTTCACAAACTGTAGCCTTAAGAGCTAGAAAAGCTAAAAAACATAGCTCTATATAAAACAAAGCAGAGCAATGAATAGAGTGCCAGGCCCGGAGTTATGAAGACTCATACGTAGGCAAGTCACTTACCCCTGTTTGCCTCAGTTTCCTCATCTGTAAAATGAGCTGGAGAAGGAAATGGCAAACCATTCCAGTATCTGCCAAGAAAACTCCAAATGGGGTCACATAGCATTAGACATGAATGAACAACAACAATATAAAACAATGTCAGAAAAACTGAATGTTTTCAAAGCACTCAGGGAATTGCCAGAGAAAAGTCTGAATTTACTGGCAACACAAGCAGGTGGATCATCACCAGTTGTTTTGTTTGTTTGTTTGTTTTTTAAAGGTCTGAGTGGCCTCTCTGAGTCCTCTCATCTAAAGTCAGCAGCTATACCTCCAAAAGATATTACTCCTCTCTTCTTAAATCTGGCATGTCTAATGCCCCCTATCCCAGATCACAGGGTCAGAGATACAGAGTTATAAAGCTGAAGGGCCTCTGGAGGCCTAATCCAATCCATTTGTTTTACAGATGGAGAAATTTAGTCTCAAAGACTCACCTAAGATTCTCACAAATCATAAGCATCAGAGGCAGGCTTCTAAATCCGGTTGGTTTGTTTGTTTGTTTGTTTATTTTGTTTTACTCCAGGTCCAATGTACTGTCCACTACACCATGTTTTTAAGAAGAACATGAGTCTTAGAGTCAAGAGAAATGGGTTCAAATATGGACTCAAGCACTCACTAAACCCTGGACAAGTTCCTTTATCTCTCATGTTTCTCACCTTCAGAAAGGGAATAATAATATTTACACCTACCTCACAGACATGTCTATCAGAGACTTGTCAAACCTCCAAGTACACAGAGAAATAGGAGCAATCTTTATTAATATCACATAGCATCCAGATGTCTTACTTCAAACCACTTCCCTTAACAAGAAGAAATCAGCCACTTCATCAGCTCCTGCTGCTCTTGATAGACCCAACTGAGCAGTCCCAGAATCTCAGAGACCTCTTCTCGGCCAACTCCTGAATGATTCAAAATTACATTTCTAACAGATGGCAAATGGAAAATTTGGCCATGTAGAAATGTGGCTGATAAAATTCTACAATTCTTAAGTTAACCCTTTTTTGTCTCTGAATGATCCTCCAGCAACTCAACAAAAGATATAATTAGTAATTATTTGACCCATGGAATCAATTGAATTATTTAGGATTTAGATGAAGCACTAACCTGAAGCAGTGTCCCTCCGGTGACTACAGATGAGGAATTACCTTCCTTATTCACTCTCTGTCCTCTAGCACAAGTCAAGTCCAAGAAAGGATTTTTGAGTTTTAATTTATCCACTTTTAAGCAAGATACAAATTTCCCCTGGGAAAGCTCCTCTGGAACTTTCTGGGAAACCAGCACTTTGCTTTTAGAAGGCCACCCCCCAGGGTACCACAGTGATTATCAATTTAAAGTAGAAGGTGGAATACATTATTGTAACTTTAAACAATTATCTCATTTTAAGTTTCATTTTCTAATATTACAGGAATCTGAATTCTGAAATAAGCAATTTTTAAAAGTAACTAATATTTTCAGTAGGCATTCCTGAACCCGGTTGTTACAGAAAGCTTTTGTAAGTAGACTTAGGGGAATTTCTGATACTGCCCACCCCCTCAAAAAAAGGGAAACTATGCAGCCTCCTCTTTTTTTTCCTCCAAATGACCAAGTAGAAAAGGAAAAGAAAAATATAGTCAGCGAATAGATGACCCTGGAAAGAGCTTAATAAATGTTAATAACTATGATAACTCAATCTTTATGAACAGTCAAGAAAATAACAAGGATTAAAGAAATATGTAACATGAGGTTTAAGGTGAGGGAGGTGAAGTCCAAAAGCACATGCAGAGAGAAAGAGAAAAAAACAGAGACAGAGAGAAAGAGAAAGAGAGCTGAGTTTACAGTTTGAAAACTCAAGTTCAAATCCTGTCTCAACAATTAACATCTGTGTAACTATGCTGTTATGAGAAATTTTATTTCCTTTTATTAATTTTTATTATTTGGGGTTCAGGGGTATTTCTCCTAAATATTTGGCTGACACCTATCTCCTATTAATATTAACCTCTCCTGGCTAAAACCTAATTCATGAACCAATAGTATTAAGAGAAGCTTTTTGACATTCCTGAAATAATAAACCAAAAGAGGAAAAAGTGAATATAGCATCTGCACATTTTTAATTAAACTCTCTCAAGGGGATTTTACTAACTTTATTTGAGGAAGGATCCCCCTGGCTCTGATCCTATGATTATCATTATGATGTGTAAAACTCCCCTCTCAATTAACCTATTGGAAACTGTGGACCTCTTTTGCCATTTGGGTTAGGCTATTTTTTAAGGTGTTATTTTCTTCAGTATTTTTTGAGGTCTCCTTTAGCAAGTTGTTGACCTGTTTTTCATGATTTTCTTGCATCACTCTCAGTTTTTCCTGTACTTCTCTTACTTGCTTCTCAAAATCCTTTTTGAGCTCTTCCATGGCCTGGGACCGATTCATATTTTTCTTGGAGGTTTTGGATGTAGGAGTTTTGACTTTGTTGTCTTCTTCTGGTTGTATGTTTTGATCTTCTTTGTCACCAAAGTCAAATTCTATGGTCTGACCCTTTTTGCACTACTTACTCATAATTGCAGCCAATTACTTGAGTTATAAACTCTTTGTTAAGGTAGGGGTCTGCTTCCAGTGTGGAATATGTACTGTCACAAGCTTTGGTGGTTTTGTGCAGCTGTTTTCAGAGATACTTCCAGGGACCTGTAAATTTTTAGTTCTTCCAAGATGCAATGATCAAGGGCAAGGTGTTTACTCTGATCCTGGCCTGTGCTCTAATCTATGAGTGACCATAAGCTTTCTTTTCTGTCTTGGAACCATGAGGAGGATTTCTTCTCTACTGCCACTACAAATTCTACCATGCCAGCACTCCTCCTCGCCCCAGGACCACCACACAGAACTGTGACCCAGATCCAAGTACAGGCAAAGCAAGAGAATCCTGAACCAGCAAAGAGATCCCTGCAATCCCCCTCTGATCAGCTACAAGATTCCCCCTCAGTCTGTGGGCCAGAAGCTCAGGAGGCAGCACCTGAGCTGTGCTCGGGACCGTGCTTCTCTCTCACCACAGACACAGACTTTTCTTACTGACCTTCTAGGTTGTCTTTGGTGTTCATGGGTTGAGAAGACTGGAAACTATCATAGCTACATGTGATTCAGTCCTCTGAGGCCTGCTCCAGGTTCACTGAGGCCTGCGTGCCCATGCCAAACTGCATTCCTCTCCCACCCAGCGCAATATACCTTTCTGATCAACCATCCAGGTTGTCTTGGGCTGGAAATTTGTTTTAGTGTCTTTTTGTGGGCTCTGCTGCTTTAGAATTTGTTTAGAGCCATTTTTTACAGGTATTTGGAGGGGTTTGGGGGAGAGCTCAAGAAAGTCACTGCTTTCCCTCCGCCATCTTGGCTCCGCTTCCCATTTGTGTCCATTGGAAACTCTTGAAAACGACTTTTAACAAGTAACCAAGTCTTTTTGGCTAAGAATGCTAAGAGGTTATAAGCCTGCTATATGTTAAATTTTATTTTTCTGTCTTTTCTGATAATTTTTTTCTCTATAAAAGTTTTGTCAGAAACCTCAATCTTGGTTTAGGGTTATTTTTCTGAATCCTGAACCTATGCTGAAGCATAATAAAAACCTATTTTTTAACCTCTGGAATTTCTGCATTGTATTAGAGTTTTTCAGCAGCAGCTACCTATCACATGAACTCAAAAGGAAATCTTTTCCCTATAACAATGTCAAATTACTTTACATCCTCTCAGACCCTCAGTTTCCTCATCTGTAAAACAGGAGTATTAGCAATACTTGTACTTCCTCCCTCCAGAGCTCTTATGAGGAAAGTAAATGAAATTTTATTCATGCTGCACATATTTTCATATGTACTTGTTGCCTCTGCCCTAACATATAGAAGGCATTTAATAAATACTTGTTGATTGATTAAATATACAACTTAAAAGTGAATTATTATTTTAAGTGAAGTTTCAACATAATGCAGGCCACAGGACTTCCATATTTTAACAGAATTTTGTCAAGCAGGAATGATAAACTGTACCAAAAATTACATTTCTTTTATTCATGTATGAATTCACTTCTTGGGGAAATCTTTGTTTAGCTTTCTGTGTGTCTAGCACTACCATGATAAATTCACATTATCTTACCTCAATAGTGCCATCTCTATGGAACTGCTATAATAACTCTATTCATTTCATTTCTCTATCCTACTCCTTGTACCTTATACCTGATGTCCCCAAAGCCACCCTCATCCCTCTTGCAGTAGATTATTTATCTTCCTAGCTTATTATGGACATCAAAGCCATATATCACAAGTTCCTTCATCGTTCATCCATCTTTCCTCAAAACTTCCCTATACCTTCACCCAATATCTTCACCTTCCCTCTAGCCTCAGACTCAGAAAAGGTGACCCTGCTTTTTGCCAACCTCTCTACTTCAGCCCTTCAGCCTATCCTCTCCTCTCTCCTCCAGGATCTTGCTCTAGCAATCAATCAATCAATAATCAATAAGTATTTATTAAGCTCCTATATGCCAGGCACTGATGATCACTCGCTATCATCTTCAGTCTCTACCTCTCTACTGCCTCCTTTGATCTACAAACATACTTAGGTTTCCTCTATGTTCCCCACAAACCCCCCAAAATCCCTTCCCTTATCCCTCATATTTCTTTAAATTATCATCCTATCTCGGTTCCCCTATTTACTACTAAGATTCTAAAAAGGGTATTTTATACCTATCTCCTCTTCTGTACCACCCACATACTCCTTAATCCCAGCAATCTGACTTCTGTTAATTCCACTCTCCCTTTTTCTAAGGTCACCCATGATCTCTTACCTGCCAAATATAATGGCATCTTTTCAGTCCTCATCTTCCTTAACCTTTCTAAAGCATTGGACATCGTTGGCCACCCTTCCTTTTTGATATTTTCTGTACCTTGGCTTCAATGATATTGCTCTCTCCTGACTGTCCTCCTAAATCTCTGACCAATCATCAATCTCCAGTGGTACTGCTTCCTTTTTGCACTTGTTAAGTGTGAGTATACCTCAAATCTCTGTCTTTGGCTCTTGTCTCTGCTCCCTACATAATCTCATCTACTTCCGTGGCCTTAATTATCACATCTATTCAAATAACTTTAAAATCTATATCTCTGTGTGTGACCCTGGGCAAGTCACTTAACCCTGATTGCCTCACCAAAAAGCAAAAAAAAAAAAAATCTATATCTCTGCTCCCAGCTTCCCACTGAGCTCCAATCTTGCATTTCCAACTGCCTGATGTACATTTCCATCTAAATGTCTTGTCAACACCTCAAACTCAACATCTCCAAAGCTAAACTCATCAATTTCTTTCCTAAATCTTTTTGTCCTCTTAACTTTCCCATTTCTGTTTATGTTGATCCCAGTAATACAGGTTCAAAATATCAGTCATTCCTGATATTTCCCACTCTGTTCACCTTCTGCATCCGATCAGTCACCATCTTGACTATTCTACTTCCAAAATTTCTCTCACTCATCCATTCCCACTTCCATTATTCCTAATTCAAAACTTCAACCTCTCTCACCTGTCCCTTGCCTCTACTCACTGCCTTTTCTAATCCATCCTTCACAACACTACCCAGGCGGTGTTCCCCAAGTCTTACCTTATCATTTGCCTGTTCAAGAACCAACAGCAGTTCTCCACTGACTACAAATAAAATGCAAGGTTAGCCTGGCATTCTAGGGCCTCCCTCTGCATTCTACCTGCAACATATCTTTCTAGCCTTATTTTATAGTATTCTTCATTAATTCTATACTCTAGCCAAACTGGATAATTCACTGTTACATGATCTCATCCTGCCTTTTCCTGTCTCCTTACCTTGGCACAGGCCCTCTCCATGCTAAGAATGGGAACAGCTTCCCATGTCTCTCATCATGGCATATTGATATTCTACCTTGAAGGTCTAGCCCAAGTGCCTTCTCAGTCATGCTACTGTCACTGTTCCTCTCACTTCAACTAGGAAATGATTCCTTCCTCCTTAAATTTCTCCAGTTACTTTGGCCTCTTCTATGTAGTAACTGTTGCTGCTCAGTCACGTCTAACTCTTCATGACTCCATTTGGGGTTTTCTTGGCAAAGATACTGGAATGGTTTACCATTTTCTTCTATAACTCATTTTATAGATGAGGAAACTGAGGCAGAGTTATGTGACTGGTTCAGGGTCACACAGCTAGTGTCTGAGGCCACATTTGAACTCAGGTCTTCCTGATTCCAGGCCTGTTACTTTATCCACTGAGCCACCTGGCTGCCAACTCCTATGTACTTAGTAATTTTGTAAGATATATCTATTTGTATAACCCTTATCCTGCCCCCCTCCATATACACCACTATATTGTAAGATCCTTGAGGACAGAGGACTATGTCATTTTTCATGTTCACATCCTTGGCATGTAACAAGTTCTTTGCACATAACAGGCATTTAATTGGGCAGCTAGGTGATTCAGTGGATAGAGTGCTGGGCCTGGGATCAGGAAGACTCCTCTTCCTGAGTTCAAATCTGATCTCAGACACTAGCTGTGTGACCCTGGGCTTAACTTAACCCTATTTGCCTCAGTTTCCTCATCTATAAAATGAGCTGGAGAAAGAAATGGCAAACCCCTCCGGTACCTTCGTCAAGAAAATCCCAAATAAGAGTTGGACATAACTGAAACAATGGAACAAAGGTATTTAATTAATGTTTGCTATTATATTGACATTTCCACTGCTGAAGGAATTGAAGATGAAAATGGACCCCACCTCTCTGTAATGAATTAGCAAATGGAAAAAAAAAAATTCTAAATCCTGTAATGGAAGGAAGAAGATGAGATATACTCAACACTCTTCCCCTTTCATCCTCTAAGTTCCTGAATCTTTTTGAGCCCTAGAATACCTAACCTAAAATCATCAATGGAAAATAATGTGTTAGGTGAAATAGGATTATAGAAGGCAGTTAATCACATGGGGAAAATGTTATAAATCAGACCATCATGAAATTGTCATGAGTTTTTTATTCTTTTTTTAAATTTTGGTCTAGCATGACCATTTCTATTTGTAATGAAAATCATATAAATGGTTGAGGCTTTTCTTATAGTGTGCTAGATTAGCTGAGACTCCCAATTATTTCAATGGAGAAAAGAAACAAATCACAGTATAAGAATTTTCACAATAGTCACCTGGTGGTTATAAGTCCTAGACTACTCCTATCAGTGGTTATTGTCTTATTTTACAACTAGATCTGATGTGATTTTTCTTCTTCAGGTACCTTTTGGCAAGCAAACTTCCTTCTTCTCCATTAGCCTAGCACAAATTTTACCAATTTATCTTTGGAGTGTAAATCTTTATCTTTCCTTTTTTTTTCTTTTTTGCAAATGTAATCCTAATTTTATTTATATATAGATACACACATATATATGTATGTATAAATATGTATACATACATACATACATAAAATTTATACACATGTTTTTTTTCTCTGATATAACTGGAAACCATAGAAGCCTTAGAAAAAGCTTTATCTATTGCCCAGAGGTAATTTGGAAACTCTAAGCCTTTGCTTTGAGTGTATAATAAACCTAGTTTTTAAATGTCTCTGCATGTTGATAAGTATGATTGGCAGCAGTACCTATCAACAAATCTTTGGATATTGCCAAAACAACATCAGGGCTTTACAATGCTATGGTGGGGTTCATTTATAATATATCAAAGATATTATATATGTATATATATATAAACTTATAAAATTTTATACTATATTTATTTCTAATTTTTTCTATATTAAATGTATTTTCATATTAAATGTATTACTTATATAAATTTTATAATAATTTACATGTAACATATCAAAGACATTACTACGAAAGGGAGTATGCACTTGGAGGGTATGCCCATACTGTTTTATTATAGTAGTTTGAGAACTTAGATGAATTGTTCTGATGGGATTGCCACAAATAGAAGAGAAGGGAGGTAAATGAAATTGAAAAATTCCAGCTGTGAAATCTTTCCCTAGACTCAGAGCTGCTCTCTGTCCTTCTCCCTGCCTGCAGACAGTCAGAGCACACAGTCAGAGGCAGTAGGGGACAGTGAAAAGCACTGGCCTAGGGACCTAGTTTCCAGTCCTGATTCTATCATTAACTTGTGTAATCCATGGGCTGAGGCCAAGGCTGAGGGGGCAAGCAGCACTCAATACTCCCAAGCACTGGGAGATTAAAATGTCATTAGAAAGGAGTAGTTGAGTCCTGCAGGACAGAGGGAAGTGCCATTCCAGTAGAATGCTTAAAGGGGACGTGTACTTACATTTGCAAACCTATTTGGAGATTAGACCTGGAATCCTGTTATTCTCAAGCACTTTCTGATCCAGTAGCTGGAAAAAGAAAGACTTTGGGTGAACAGCAGTCAAGACATGACTGTAATGGTCACGCCGGGTAGTTGTTATCTCCTGTTTGCACTGTTGCTGCTTCACGTACACTAACTCCTGGGAAGGCAGCCAGTGGAGCAACTGTTTCTCCCGTTTCCCTTGTATGGATATGCTTGGTATGCTACGTTGATGTGCTACATTGGAATCAGAGTCAGCTATGCTACAAGAGAGTGTCTGTGATTTATTTGTAGCTCAGAACCAACAGATGGCTACATATCTGATTAAGTACCCTGACACTAGAAGGTCTTAGATAGGGGTTTTCCACCAGCATTATAGAAATTATTCCTTCTCCTCCGGTAACTACAGAGAGGTTAGTCCAATTCATTCAAAGACTTAGAGGGTGGCTTCCCAATTTGAATGACAGCTAAGGTCATATCATGACAAAATTGCCTTACTCATGTTGGCCACAACAAGACCTCAGTTGAATCACTTTAGACATGTAGCACTGTGGTAGAGTGAGGCTGAGGTAGTGTTTGTGCTGCGGACACAGGAATTCATAAATGGATGCAATAATAGTGAGTCTGTGTATGAGGATAGGGGAAGAAGAGTGAGTTGCAATGTGAGTGAGAGCGAGAATATGTAGAATTCTGTGTCCGAAATTCTTCCCATGAAGAACATACACGAGCACGGAAAGCAAAGATATATACCAAATCTGCCTTATCTGAATCAGGCATCTGAGCTCTTTATAAGCTGTTTAGGGAAGTGAGTGAATACTAGAATGGATCCTGAAGGGGATCAAGGAGAACTAGAGAGCGGCATCTGTGGGACCACCCAGGATGGCTTCACAACACCCTTACCTGAGCCCACATGATAAACATGCCCATATTTCGGCAGCAAAGAAAACATGTTTTCATTGCTTAGGCAGGTTGAGCTAGAATTTAAAAGCAAAACTCATCAGATAAAGGCACCAGTGGGTTTTGTTATAGGGAAAATAACAGGAGCTACCCTTGATCAGTCAGTCCCTCTGATGGAGGAAAGAAATCAATTGTTAAATTACTAGCATTTTAAGACAAGTTTCTACAGGTTTGGCACTCTTGACTGACTACCTTACCATCTAGCCTGACAGCTTTGACAAGTCAGAAACTCCCAACCAAAGGCTCAGGAATGAAGGCTGATTGAAAATGTGGCAGGAATTTTTATTCAGGGTAGTAAGATTCATTAAAAGACAAGATAAAAGCAGAAAAAGATTAATTGCCATGATCAATCTATGAGTCAAAGGTTACCTGAGGTCTCAAGCCTCCAGGACAAGCAGGCCTGAATAATGACTGATTCTGAAAAAAAACAAACAAACAAACAAACAAACAAACAGAAAACAAACAAAAAAAAAACAAGCAATTAATTTTATGGCGGAAAATCTCAATTTTATGGTGGGCCTCACTTCTGCCAAAAAAAAAATCCTTCCATATAATTCTTATTTCCTATTCTATTCTACACAGTAACTATTCTAAATCTTTTTCTCTCTTCCAAAGACCCTAATAACACTCCAATATTTATAGCAGATGACTGAGGTTCTTATTTTACTGACAGAATTAAGGTCATTCAAAAGGAACTCCCTCAATTCCACTCCTCAACTCCTCGAAACTCAACATCGCCCATTCTTTCCTCATTCCCTTTTGCTTAAAGGAAACAGAATCTCTATGTTCCTTGCTAAGGCAAGGTACCAATATCACTCCCTTGTCTTTTGATCTCCACTGGTTTTTCCATCTGCCTACAAACATTTTAATGTCACCTAATCCTAAAAAATTTTTTAAAAAATGGAAATCCTTCCCTTCACCATTCTATTTCATTTCATATTTCAACTTATTATCACTGCCAAATTTCTTGAAAAAGTTACCATAATCTGAGACATCTCCAAAAGTCTCATGATGGAAAATGCTATCCACATCCAGAGAAAGAACTATGGAGTTTGAACGCAGATCTAAGCATACCATTTGCTCTTTTTTTTTCTTCTGTTTTGTTTTGTTTCTGCTTTCTTGTGGTTCCTCTTATTGGCTCTAATTCTTCTTTACAACATGACTAATGTGAAAATATATTTAATAGGAATGTCTATGTAGAGCCTATATCAGATTGTGCATGGTCTTGAGGAGGGGGGAGGAGAGGGAGAGGGAGAAAATTTAAAACTCAAAAGCTTATGGAAGTGAATGTTGAAAACTAAAAATAAATTAATTTTTAAAAAAAGAAAAAAGAAAGAAAAAGTTACCATATCTGATGCCTCTACTTCCCTACCACTCACTCTTTTCTTAATTCCTGGCAACTGGGCTTCCATCTTTGCTCTCCTGCTAAAAC
Organism: Vombatus ursinus; assembly: GCF_900497805.2. Classification (NCBI taxonomy): domain Eukaryota; kingdom Metazoa; phylum Chordata; class Mammalia; order Diprotodontia; family Vombatidae; genus Vombatus; species Vombatus ursinus. The sequence continues at coordinate 21,423,352 of NW_020954550.1, forward strand.
TGCTCTTTCAGAGGTCACCAATGACCTCCTAATCATCAACACCAGTAGGCTTTTTTCCAGTTCCCATCCTCTGTAATCTCTTTGTAATGTTTCACACTGGCAACCGCCCTCTCTTTCTGAATACCCTCTCCTCCCTTGCCTTCTGGATGTTGTTTTTTCCACTCATGACACTTTCATTCCACTCACATCAACTTAAAACAAATGTTCAAACAATTATGCTTGGATTGTTCATGAAAATTTCATAAGACATTAAACAGTGCTAACCATCATCTTAAGTTATGTCCCTGTTAACTGTTTTTACATCATATCAGGCAAGTATCCAAAAAAAAATCACAAAAGTAAAAAAGAAAAACCTTAATAATTTAAATACATGTTTGTTTTGTTAATGTGCTTGACATACAGTAACTTTATGAACGTTAAGCAATTCATTTTTACTATGTCTTTATTTGTACATTTGTTCTTAGATCACCTAAATCATTTTAACACAAAGAAAATTAATATATCAAAAATGATAAAAATGGGGGCAGCTAGGTGGCGCAGCGGATAGAGCACCAGCCCTGAAGTCAGGAGGACCTGAGTTCAAATCTGACCTTGGACCAAACACTTGACGCTTACTAGCTGTGTGACCCTGGGCAAGTCACTTAACCCCAATTGCCTAAAAAAAAATGATAAAAATGGCTAGCCATGGTGGCACATGCCTGTAATTCCTGCTACCAGAGAAGCTGAGGCTGGTGGATCACTTGAACTCAGGACTTCTGAGCTACAGTGGACTAAGCCAATTGGATGTCCACATTAAGTCTAGCACTAATGCAGTGAGCCACCATGAGTGGGAGCCACTAGGCTGCCTGAGGACAAAGTACCCAGCCCAGGTCAGAACCAGAACAAGTCAAAGTTCCTGGTTTACTGTGCTGGAGCCTAGTAGTGGCCTTTAAGTTTCCAGCCTGAGTGAGATAGGGAGAACCAATCTCAACAGCAACAATAACAATAGCCAAAATGAAAACAAGTAGCGGATAACTATACAGATAATGAAATGTAAACCATTTCTGCCCTTCTCCAGAGTAAATTGAGTAGGTCAATACTCTGTCTTAAGGAACACTTTTGTAACTGTAATCTTACAGGTATATATATCCTAAGATGAACGTAGTGTGGCATGTAATACCAATATGGGACATCTGTTTCTACCACATCCATGAGTGCTTCAACCTTAAAGCACTCCAAATAACTAAACTTATGGTATAACCAATTATCCCCTTCCCCTACCATAACAGGCCACTATGTAGACAGTTTTCTTTGCTTAGATGCGGAAGCTGTTTTAATACTGGCCTTATGAAATCACAATATACCAAAAGTACTGTGCCAAACCTTTAGAATATTTATAATATTCTTATTTTGTCAATAGCTATCTGCAAGGGAGTAGACTCTCTCTTGAGAGTTCAGGATTTCATAATAGAGCAAAATAGAGCAAAGAGAAGTTTGGAGCCAGACCCAATCTTATAAAATGTGTTGATCTTCTTTTTGCTCATTAAAATGCTTCTTGAAATATTTGTTATCATAAATCCACTATTCCTTTATTGTCATCACCAGCAACAATCTAAACCAAATAAGGGCAGTAGTCTCCTTTCATTTTCTGTGAAGCATTAGCAGTCCAGAACTTTTCCAATAAAGACAGGACATTATTGCAGATACCTGCTATCAGTTTTGTCTCTGTAATCTCAGACCATCTGATGTCTTTTTCTCGGCACCTCAGTGCTTGAAATCACCTACCAAGATGATCTCAGGGTACCTACTACTTTTTTTTTTTGGTAAATAACAGGAGAGAAAATTCCTCTTCTCTTTGGATAACTCAGTTAAAGCTTTCATGAAGCCGCTATGTCATCACATCCCTTAGACTGCTCAGCCAATGTGCATTTCTGCACCAGATCATTTTTATCCATGGTTAAGTATTCTGTGCTCAGAATTAATGATGGTAACATATGAACAGGCAGCACATAGGTGGCATATAGTAGTTCAGTGGCTTCTGCGTTGCCCTCCCTTGGTTTCTGATACATCATACCCTCCCACTTCTCCTCCCTCTCTGCTTTTCACTACCTCTTCTTCCCCATCGCAACCTCTTAAGGTGGGCATTTCCCGGGATTATTTCCTTATCCCTCTTCTCTTCTATCTAAATTTTCTCCTTTGACAATCTCATTACCCTCACAACTTTAATTATCACCTCTATGTAGAAGCCTCTAGCCCTGATAGGAGTCCCAGACACACATTTCCAGTTGTCTATAGGACATCTCTACCTACATTTTCCACATACATCTCCAAACAATATGTCCAAAACCTATTCCCCCCCCCAATCTGCTTACTTATTCTTCTGATTTCATTATGGCATCAACATTCACCAAGCCTTTATGTTTGAAATTTTGATGTCATATTTTACTTGTCCTTGTCTTCATCTCACTTAGCCAATTTACTAAAAATTCCTGTTGATTCTACTTTTACATCACCTCTCCTAAGAGGTAGCTTGGTGTAAGGGGAAGACTACCAAAAGAGAATTAGAATTATGGCTGAAGATTTTGAGTGGCAGAGACAATGTTACTGTGGAGGGCTTTGGAGTTCACAAATGGGTACAGAATAGGAGGAGTAAGCCTGTGCTTACTTCCTCCAGGAAGAGGAGTGAGTTGAGACTTGTTCAAGAAAAGCATGTCAGAATGTGGGTCCTTGCCCTGTCAAGTAGCATGTATACCAGCATGTTCAGCAAAGATGATTACTATATCTATATCAAGCCTTATCTGAATCAGACATCTGAGCCCTTCATAATTTGTCTATAGAAGACACAGATAGCAGAGTTAATGTCTGGGTTCAGATCTCAGCTTACCAGCTACGTGACAAAGGAAAACACTTTGCAATCTTTAAAGTGATATATAAATGTGAGTTCTTATGATTTTCCCTTACTGTTATGTTCCTAGTGCAACTGACACAGTAAAGCCCCTCATTACAAACGTCCTCTCTCTAGAACAAGATGGCCTGGTCCCTGAAGGCAGGGGTGGTCTTGCAATAATAGTGTAATAGGGCCTCCTGCCTCTACTCTCTTCTCCTTCCAAACCATTCTTCACATTAGTACAAGCCTGACACCCCTTATACAGAGAATTTAGCACGTCACTCCAATGCTCAAGGTCCTCCAAAGGCTTTCTATTGACTACTGAATGAAGTTTGTACTTCTTTTGCCTAGGATTCAAATTCACAAATTGGTTCCAATCCAGTAACAACAAGCCTTAAAAAGAGCTGAACATGACTGAAATGACTGATCAACAACATCTTCAATTTTTCCTGACGTTGGGAAGATACCAGTAGAACTCTATTTGCCTGTCATCTTTTGTTCCTGTTATTCCTGCTACATGACCAATCTTCCAAGAAACCCATGAAACAAAGAGATGAAATTTACTGGAGACAAACAAAATCTTATACTTAAGTTGAAAAAATCAACTGTGTATGGTACAGTGGGAAAAGCTCTTAGAACCAGCAATTCTACCACTGGATAAATATTCTCCATGAAGTTAAAGTCAGAAAGGAAACAATATATATCAAAATACTGATCACAGCACTTTTTGTGGTAGCAAATGACTGGAAACAAAATGACTATCCATTAATTGGAGAGTGGCTGAATAAACTGTGGTATGTGAATGTAATGTAATATTATCGTGCTGTACAAAATGCCAAGTATGAGAATTTCAGAGAAATGTCTAAAAGATGTGTATGAACTGATATAGAGTAAAATGCACAGAGCCAGATGAACAAGATTCATAATAACTATAATAACGTAAATGAAAAGAACAATACCAAGAGGATGCTAAACTCTGGGTTACTGTTGTGTCCATTCTTGGTCCCAGAGAACAGATGATAGTATGTCTCCATCCTCTTAGCAGAATGTGGATGGCATGGCTAGACAACAGTTCATGTAAAAAAGACCTGAACTCATAATGAAGAATGCTATGCACCTTCAGTTAGAGTGTCTTCCATTTATAGGTCTAGAGGGAGCCTGACTTTTATTCCTAGCATTATTATTATTAAAGAAATTACCTAGAAGAAATTATTAAAGAAATACCTAGAAAAAAGACAGTGATAATCACAAAGAGCCAGTATGATTTCATTAAGAATGAGGCATGCCAGATTCACTTGCTTTTTTGACAGGCTGGTTAAACTGGTAGATCATAGGAGTACTATAGTTATCATTTACCTAAATTTTAGCAAAGCATTTAATAAAATATCTCATTTATTTCTGAGGTAAAGATTAAGAGTTGTGGGCTAGAAATTGTAATAATGCAATCAGGTGGATTCAGAATAGGCCAAAGAAATGTCTCAAAAAGTAGTCATTCCTGATCTCCTTATGTATCTATGTTTAAACTAAACTTAACTCCACATGCCCCACACAAGGAAGAGCTTTTATATTGAAGGGGAAAATGGGGGATTGAGGGTGGCAATGCTTGAACCTCACTCACATCAGAATTAGTTTAAAGACAGGGGAAAAAAAAAATATATATATATATACATATACACACACACTCATTCATACATAGAAAATTAACTTACCCAATAGGGAAATAGGAGGGGAAGGGAATAAGAAAAAAGTGGGGGGGGGAATAAAAGGGAGGAAGGATTAAGGGAGGTGGTGGTTAGAAGCAAAATAGACTTTTGAGAAAGGATAAAAAGAGAGAAAGAAGAAGGAAATGAAATAGAGGGAAATACATGGTTAGTAATCGTAACTGCAGATGTGAATGGGTTGAGTTCATCCATAAAACAAAAGCAGATAGCAGAATGGATTAGAAACCAGAATCTAACAATATATTGTTTACAAGAAACACACTCGAAACAGAAGGACACACACAAAGTTAAAATAAAGGGCTAGAGCAGAATCTAATATGCTCCAGCTAAATTTTTTAAAAGGCAGGGGTAGCAATCATGATCTCAGATGAAGCAAAAGCAAAAATAGACCTAATTAAAAGGGATAATCAGAGAAATTACATTTTTCTAAAAGGTACTGTAGACAATGTAGTAATATCAAAAAATTTATATCAAAAAATTTATAGCAAGTTTCTCTGATAAAGGCCTCATTTCTCAAACATATTACAGAGTATAGAACTGACAGAAATTTATAAAAATAAGAGCCATTCCCTAATTGACAAATGGTCAAAGGATATAAACAGGCTGTTTTCAGAAAAAGAAATTAAAGCTATCATCCAACTATTTTGGAACTATGCCCAAAGGGCTATAAAAATATGCATGCCTTTTGACCCAGCAATAGCACTTCTAGGGCTGTATCCCAAAGAGATCATAAAAATGGGAAAAGAACCCACATGTACAAAAATATTTATAGCAGCTCTTTCTGTGGTGGCAAAGAATTGGAAATTGAGGAGATGTCCATCAAATGAGGAATGGCTGAACAAGTTGTGGTATATAAATTTAATGGAATACTGTTGTGCTATAAGAAATGATGAGCAGGCAGACTTCAGAAAAACCTGGAGAGACTTGTATGGACTGATGCTGAGTGAAGTGAGCAGAACCAGGAGAATGTTGTACACAGGAACATCCACATTGTGCGAGGACTAACTTTAATAGACAGCTCTTCTCAGCAATACAAGGATCTAAGACATCTCCAAAAGTCTCACGATGGAAAATGCTATCCACATCCAGAGAAAGAACTGTGGAGTTTGAATGCAGATCGAAGCATACTATTTGCTCTTTTTTTTCTTCTATTTTGTTTCTTCTTTCTTGTGGTTCCTCTTATGGGTTCTAATTTTTCTTTACAACATGACTAATGTGAAAATATATTTAATAGGAATGTACATGTAGAGGTTATATCAGATTTCATGCCGTCTTGGGGATAGAGGCAGGAAAGGGACGGGGAGAAAATTTAAAACTCAAAAGCTTTTGGAAATGATTGTTGAAAACTAAAAATAAATAAATAAATTTTTAAAAAAGAAATTAAAGCTATCTATAGTCATATGAAAAAAATGTTCTAAATCACTATTGATTAGAGAAAGGCAAATTAAAACAATTTTGAGGTACCACCTCACATTTGTCAGAAATAACTAATACTGGAGGGGATGAGGAGAAAATAGGTACACTAATTAACTATTGATGGAATAGTGAATTGGTCCAATCATTCTGGAGAACAATTTGGAACTAGGTCCAAAGGGGTATAAAACTATGCATACCCTTTGACCCAGCAATACTAATACTAGGTCTGTATCCCACAGAGATCAAAGAGAAAGGAAAAGGACCTATAAGTACAAAAATATGCATAGCAACTCTTTTTGTTGTGTCAAAGAATTGGAAACTGGGAAGGTGCTCATCAAGTGGGGAATGGCTGAACAAGCTGGGGCATATGATTGTAATGGAGTACTATTGTGCTATAAGAAAAGATGAGGGGGGTGGTTTCAGAAAAACATGGCAAAAGCTACATGAAATGATGCAAAATGAAGTGAGAAGAACCAGGAGATCAGTGTGTACACTAACAACAATGTTATAATGATATGAAAGATTTGGATACTCTGATCAATATAATGATTCATGACAATTCCAAAGGATTCATGATGAAAAAATGTTATCCACTTCCAGATAGGGAACTGATGAAATGAGAATGCAAATTAATGGATTTTCTTCATTTTCTTCATTTTCTTCATTTTTCTTGCTTTTTAAAAAAGATGGCTAATATAGAAATATGTTTTGCATGATTTCATATGCATAATTGATATCATATTGTTTGCCTTCTAAGTGTTTGGGGTGCTAGTGAAGGGAGGGAGAGAATACGAAACTCAAAATTTTAAAAGAATGTTTAAAATACGTAAATAATAAATTTGAAAAAGAAACCAAAGCACATGTCAGCAGATGATTCAAAGGATGACTTTGTTCTAGATAAAGATGATCAGTGTTTACTTTCTTATAAAGATGGGAAGACAAACCAAGAAATAGATGACCCTAATGAGGAGAAACAAGCCTGAGAAGTCTGTGAAGAAGACAGTGAAAAGGAAAGGAATAAAGAGAGAGAGATTGAGGATTCAGAAGAAAGTGATGCCCCAGGGAGTCACTCTGACCTTGACTCCAGTATGGACAGTGAGAAAGAAACCATTGTACAGGAGAATCAAAAGAAAAAACAAGTCCAGGCTCCTGAAAAAATCCAAGTGACACAAACCAAAAAGCAATGATGGAAGCTTCCAGAGTTGAATTCCCATATAAATTTGCTGCTTCTAATTCTTATGAGGAACTTAAGTCTTTACACTTGGGAAAATCAACAGAACAGCAACCTGTGGTGGTCAAGAGAATTGAGAAACGCCACCAGCCAAGCCTTGGAAACAAAGCAAAATTAGAAAAACTCTTTGGCTTCCTTTGGGAGTATGTTGGGAATCTGGCTCCTTAGGCTCCACTAGATCTCCAATCGATTGACAAGTTAGTTGTGTAAAACCTTTGCTGGATGTTTCCTGAATTTGCAAGCAGCTCTGCTAAATTTAAACATCTCAGAGACGCTGTGCATGAGGTGGGAGAAAAGACTGAAATCAAAGGCTGTGCAGCATTTCTGGGATTAGACGTATTCATCTATTTGAAAATTAATAGAATATTATTTCCAACTTCTGACAACCATTAGTAACTCCTGCACAGATGTGCATGAATCAAATGCTAAGTGTCCTGTCATGTAACTCCAAGACATTGTTAAAGGAATTTTTGTGCACTGCTTATTCCTACAATATCTTTGTCCCAGAGATTTTTACCTGAATTTGTTAATTTCCTTGCTGGGGTGCTTCACTTATCAACTCCCAACAAAGGTAGTCAAGATTACACTCTAGTGCATGCTTTCAAACCACTAGAAAAGAATTAAGAACTGCTTCTGGTTTCTGATAAGGAAGATATGGAAACTTGGTCAAAGAAAAGCCTCGACCACCCCAACCCCCCCCCCACTCCTGCCCCAGTAAAATGAATGGATTAAAAGAAAGCAGTAAAACAGAAACAAATCATATCAACACATCTATATATCTAAATCTCATTAAACAATGTTTATCTATGTACAGTACACTACCATCTCTTCCTGAAATAATGAAACCTATCAAAGTCCTCCTTCCAAAGCACATTCCAGAGTGTGGATGCCCCAGAGAGCTGCAAGGATTCTGAACAAAAGCAAAAAGTAAAATAACTTTTCAGTAGCCTGGCTACCCAGGAAGGAGAATAAAAGGCCCTGAAAGGAAAAAGCTCAAAAAATAAGTTGTTTTATGAGTGGAAAAGAATTTATTTTATATTTGTTCTAGGCCAAGACTGTTCTGAATTCACAGTGAATTTTGTATCAAGATTCCATGGACAGAGCTACACATCTCCATTCGTCGTACAGATGCAGGCTCTAACGTGAATATTGGGGCATTGCTTAATCAAGTCAATTCCTTAAATACTAAGATATCAATGATTTTTGGTATATTTTTGTAGTTTAACAAAACCTCGAGTGGAAGTGGAGGAAAACTAGATAGTTTATAACTTTGAGTTAGTGGAGGCAGTAAGTGAAAGTGAATCAGCAGGCCCGTTTCATTTCAGTGTCCTTCTCAAACTCAGTTAGGCCTTCGTGTCCTTGGAAAGTCCATAACGCAGAGTGCAGTCCTTACTGACCAGCTCATGACCTTGCAGGGCCTCAGAATCATACTGCAAAACAGTGATTCTCGGTGTAAAACATTCAGTTTGGAAGGTGCAGGAGTTTGGATTGCGGTGGACAGAACGTAGGACTGCATGAAAGTTGTTTTTGAAAGTGAACTCCTGGTATAAAAAAAAATTTATTTGCAAACCGTAAAGTGCTATATAAATGCTACTACTACTATCATTAGCAATTATCTAACCATACTGTGGTTAGAGTACTGTCCCTTCACACAAAAACAATTAGAATTTGGATTTCCCACTTAAGGGATTATTTGGCTAGAATCTTTATTGTTTAATTTCAAATATGACATGATCTGTAAGTCATCATGCTCTCTTTCCTGGACAGATTTACCAGAAATATGTCTGGTGTCAATACTGGTGATTCTCTACGGGAATCCAGTGCCTACTGCATTCCATCTGCACTGGCAGAACACACTGAAAGCAATGATGGGGCAGACCTGAAAAGAAAGAGTGAAATTCCCATACTGCATAGACTATGTTGCCATAACTTCTGCTGAGATGTCTTAGCCAACCAAGTGAGGACCCAATGTCCTCTTTGAGTCATCATGTCACTCTAATTTCCCAACACTATGAAATGGGACAAAAGGTCCACCCAGGCGACCTCTCAAGCCTTCCCCAGGAAGCAATGGTGCTGTTAAAAGGGCAACAATTTCTTTCTCAACAAAATAAGGCCCTTCAGTTCCCTTCTAGCTCTTAATCAATGATCCTATGATTTGGGAGACGACTGTTTCTGGGATGAGAAGAATCATGTGCAAAAAGGACAAGATGTTGTGTTTTAAGGGCTGTCACAAGTCCCCATGGCCTAAAGTGAAGGATGAAAACAAATGCTAGTTATGTGCACAAAATATGAAGAGAACCAGAGGAGGGCTCTTTGGATAGAAGTGGAAAATACAGTCAAGAACCCAGAATCTGTATGCAAAAAGGACATCCCTATTCCAATGAGACTAGTCAGAAAATGAATAATCACACAGATTTAAAACTGAAAGGAACCTTAGGGCTCATCATCTATCTCTTCTCTCATGCTCCTCAAATCACATTCCCCCAACACCATTTCCAACCATTTCTTCTTTTACTCCAGTCTCTGATGAAGGGAGGCCTTCTCTCCAAAGCCAACTCCTCTCTATGAACAACATTTGGTTCTAAGCCCTCCCACTTTCTCCAAAAGATTGAACCTCACAATCATCCCCATTCTCCCTCAAATCTTCAGTCTCTCCCCATCTACTGGCTTCTTCCCTGCTGCCTACAAACATGCCTGTCTCCCTTTGCCTAAAAAAACAAACCAACCAACAAAAACAAAACCCACCTTCCCTAGACCGTACCATCTCTACTAATATTGTCCTATACCTCTCTCCTCTTTTACTTAGCTAAATTCCTTTTTTTCAAAAATGTCTACACTCACTGCCTCCATTTTTTATTTTCTTCCTTTCATCTTGTTTTTTTCTTTGTTTTGAAGAGGACCAATGAATGACATCATGAGATGATATCTTGACTTGAGTGTGAATTAGATTTAAATGAAGCAGAGTTAACCAAAGTCATCAGTCTCCTCTCTCTTCCAGTCACTGAAGTCCAGTAGCAAGACAAAAATCAAGACCACTGGCAACGGTCAGGGATATAGTTGATAACCTTGGCGTCTTCAACATCTGACCAAGCTCTGACCACTCCGCTGTGCCTACCTCACTTACCTTCATGGCCGTTGGAACAAATTGTTCTCATCCACCTATTCCACTGGGGAAAATCTTCACATGCTTAGACATAGTTGTAGATACCCCCACCCCACCGCCCACAACTCACCGACAGATTTGAACCCTGTTGGTTACTCTCAACCTGGTTTATTCCATCTGGCTTGGATGGTTTTCCCAGGGTGTGGCCGTTATATATGGTACAACTTCTTAGAGCCACAAGTGAGAGTTTGGTGAAAGGTGCACACCAAAGGTAGATGAGCAGCCCTGAGATCAGCAGACCTTCACACCAGAGATGCTAGTCCTGCCTGAACGTCTTCCTTTCGTCTACACCTGCAATGTGGACTCCAATTTTCTCATTCCAAAGTTAATGATCTCATGACCTTTTCTCTATTCTTGATCTTTTTTACTCTTTGTAGCCTCTGACATTATTGGCCATCCTTGACTACTTTCTCCTCTCTTCAGCTTCTATGACACTAACTCCTGGTTCTCCTCCAATCTGTCTGACTACTCCTTCTCAGTCTCCTTTGCTAGATCTTCATCCATGCCACACCAACTAACTATAAGTGTACCCCAAGGCTCCATTCTGGATTCTGCTCTTTTCTCTCTAGACTCTTACTTGGTGACTCCATCAGCTCCCATGGCTTCAATTATCTCTGCACAACACTTCCTAATCTATATATTCCATCCAAATTTCTCCCCTGAGCTCCAGTCCAAAATTACCGACTTCTAAATGGACATTTAGTATTGGGTATCCTGTAGGTATCTCAAACTCAACACATTCAAAAGAGAACTCATCAACTTTTCTCTAAAACCTACTTTTCCTTGGAACTTTCCTAAGACACTTGAGGGCACCAGTCAGGCAATTGCTCAACAAAAAGTTATTAAATCTTTACTCATGCCAGGCACTGTTCTAAGCACTAGCAAAACAAACAGAGAAAAAAAAAACAACAAAAACCCACCATCCCCTAGTCTTCCAGCTTTGCTACCATCTTCATCTCCTCCCTCTTACTCACCCCATGTATCTAAGTATTGCTATTTCTACTTTCACAATCTCTCTCATATCCAAGTCCTTTACTCCAGTCCCGCAGCAGCCACTCAAGCTCAGACTCTCATTTCCTCTCACGGGAATATTGCTAGAACCTTCTTCTTTGTCTCCCTGCCCCATATTCCTCTCCACTATCCTCCATCCTGCTCATCAGTGGAGTCCAACTACAATAGAAATGGGGGCCACTAAACCATACATGGAGCATCTCTACAGGCTACATATTGACTTAGAAAACCACACGTTAACATGATCTATGTTCTATTGAATTTTTATTTATTTTGTTAAATGTTTCCCAATTGCATTTTAATCTGGTTAAAGTTGCACTGGGGAGTAGAGTCTGATACCTCTGCTCCACATAAACACCAAAGTAATTACTTTGAAGTTCTAGTTCAGCCATGCCCATTGCTGTTGTATAACTTCAGTCATGTACAGACTCTGTGACCCCATTTGCAAAGATATTGGAGTGATTTGCCACTTCTTTCTCCAGCTTATTTTATAGATGAGGAAACTGAGGCAAACAAGGTTAAGTGACTTGCCCAGAGTCATACACCTAGTAAGAGCCTAAGACAGGATTTGAACTCATATGGATAAGTCTTCTTGACTCCAAGCTCAGTGTTCTAACCATTGTGACACCTAGCCATGCTCAAAGCTTCATTATCTTGCAAGATGAAATGTAGAGTCCATTCAGGACATTTAAAGCTTTTTACAAGCTTGGCCCTTCCTACAATCCCTTACACATTATTCCCCTCCATGAACTCTGTGGTTCAGCTACATGGGCTTGCTTGCTGTTCCTCACACACAACACTCCAACTCCCACTGGATGGCTTTGCCCAGTGCCCAGTGCCTGGTGTGCCCTCCCTCATCACCTCTCCATCTTGAAATCTGTGATTTTCATTACAACTCAGCATGAGTAGCACCTTCCACAGGAGGACTTTCCTGGTTCCCCTGGATGCTACTGTCCAAGTAGGCACCTTGTGCGTATTGCCTCCTCAGTGAGAATACAAGCTTCTTGAGAGCCCAGAGCTCAGCCTCTACCATCATGACAGAAATCTGAGAGGTGGGTGCCCAAAGTAGTGTGATCTGTTTTATAGAGAAGGAAACAGAGGCTCAGACAGTTTAACTAACCTGGTCACAATTACTAACAAATGTCAGAGCCAGAACTTAAGCCCAGGGACCCTGGATTCATCACCATTTCTCCTTCTGCCCCACCCTCTGTTTCACTCTGGTCCTTCCAGGACCAGCATCCTGCGAAACAAGCAAGAACCTGTATGGGTAGCTTCCACCCATCCCCATATTTATGTATATATGTATATTACATTATATATATATATATGTACATTATATGCATGCATGCATATATCATGTGTGTATATGCTTGGGCTTTTATGTGTATATGTTATATATGCATGTATATATGTATGTATATACATGTATATTATCTGTATGTATAGGTATAGGTATGAGTACAGGTTGTTAAATGTATCGTATATGTCTTTGTATCCCCTATGCTTAGCTCAGAGCCTGCATTGCAGGCATTGAATGAATGCTTGTTGACTAACTAACCCATTCCCTCTTTTTTCTTGTTCTTCCTTTTTCCCTTATTCTTTTCTCGTTCCTATTTCTTTCCTTTTCCTGTCTCTTTTCTCCCCTCTTTTCTTTCCTACTTCTTGTCAGCCAACAACTGCCCCAAGCATTGTTCAGCCTTCCTAGGTCCCTAGTTCAAGGGAATTCACTGTCAATCTTACCTTTTTCCCTTCCTACTGAATGTTTTTAATTACAGAAGAGAGGTGGAATGACTTGGCAACTTTAGAATGTTGAGTGTCTATAATTCAAAGGGGTGTCAATAAAGATGAATTTTTCATTTCTCCCTAGGCACAAGTTCAGAATTGAGTTTCTTGGCAATAGCAAATAAAGCACTAAAAACAGGAAAACCAGATTTCAAACTGTGAAATAATTATCTGCTAACAGAGGAGAGTACTGCACTCAGAGTTTTGTGATCTGTAAATGAAAAGATGCATTCATTTGAATTCTGGATGTCTCATTATAAAGTAAGGATAATTAGAGGGCAGCTCTCACAGAAAACTTTTGAATTATTAAGGAATAGGTTTATGGGTAGTATTTATCCGTATCCTTTTAGTCATGGGCCAGCTCTAACAGCTCAGCCAGGATGGGCTATAGAAAGGAGGCAGGAAGGAGCCATCTTATTCAGACTTGACCCAACCTATCCAGTAGGAAGGAAAGGACTCTGGTCTTAAAGCTAGGAGTCTTAGCTTCCTACCTTGCTGTTGATGCTTAATACTTGTAGAACCCTTGATGAGTCTCTTAAATTCTCCAAATCCAGAAAAATCTAACCTGTAAAGTCATCCTATCAGTCAATTAGCATTTATTAAGAGTTTACTATGAGACAGGCAATGTGCTAAATGTTCAAGACACAAAGAAAAGACCAAAAAGAAAAAGTCCCTTGCCCTTAAGGGGCTTACATTTTAATGTCTGAGATAACATGAATATTAATTTATAGAACTAAGATACTCCAGCATGTGAAGGCAAGTATGATTTTTACAATGATCAATATTGATATGTGTAATGAATATACTAATAATTTAGAATTCTCAAGCATTGCCTTTTCCAGTTTGTGAGTCAAAGCTCACAACGCAGCTTGAAATGATCAAACTTTGACAACACTCACAATCACTGCCTGGGTACTGTAAGTGAAGCAAATCAAAGACTGTAGAAACCTGTTCCCCTCACAGAACTCTGGTTCTGTGCCCTAAGGGAGGAGGTCACGACACCCAAAGACTTGACTTCAGAACTGTTGTATTGTGGAATTTGTGGATTTCTTGTGGGAAGCCACTGAACAATTGTTTGTAATTCCCATTTGTGATTTATGTATATAACCTTTGTCTTCACTTTAGCAAAATGGAATTCTGACAGGAGAATTCCTGATCTGCAAATCTGTTCCTCATAATGAAACTAATTAAACTCCTACCTGATTACCGGCACTTTGTCTCTGGCCTGCTGTATCTCATTCTCAGGTTAGAGATTGGCTCAGTAAAAACCTGTTAAGAACCCTACATGGGTAGTTTAGGAGGCTATTACAAAAGATCATGTGAGAGGTGATGAGGGCCTGAACCAACATGGTGACTGTGTGAGAGGAGAGAAGCGGATTTATAGGAGACATGCTATAAAGGTAGAAGTGACAAGCACAGACAACTGGTTAGAGATATGAGGTGAGTGAGAATGAGGACTTGAGAATCGTAGTGCCCTGAACAGTAATGTGAAAGTTCAGAAAAGGGATGGGGTTAAGGGGAAAGGCAATGAGTTCTGTTTTAGACAGAGTTTGAAACACAGCACATCCAGTTTGAAATGTCCAGATGGCAGACTGGAGCTCAGGAGAGAAACTAGGGCTGGATATGAGGATGTGGGGATTATTTGCATAGAGATGGAGATATTAACATTTGCTCAACCCATATCACAGGGTTGTTAGTGATCCTGAAAGACCATTGTGAACCTCAAATCGCTATGTAAATGTGAGTTATTATTGTTGTTGGTTATTATTGTTGTTGATATTGTTATTATTATTATTATTTATCCAGATCCCTTCCCTTACCAGCAGTAGCTCAAAAAGTTGACCTTTGCCCTGTCTAGCTTCTGTATGATAATAATAATAATAATAATAATAATAATAATAATAATATCATTTATAAAGCTTAGTAATTCAGAAACCATCCCTGAAGCTTAGCTTGTGGACCACGATTGCTGGCATTCCTACTGGACAGAACCACCAGCCTTGACCTCCAATATGTCGTCCACTTTCTGTTTCCTTTACTCTTTCTGTATTCCTCCAAGTGTACCATGTCCAAGAGTCCAGGCTGTGCAAGGATTTTTTTACTTTTTGTGGGGTCATGGACCCCTTTGGCAGCCTGCTGAAGCCTACAGACCAGTTCTCAGAAAAAAATCTTTTTAAGTGAATAAAGTAAAATACATGGGATTACAAAGAAAACCAATTGTACTGAAATAAAGATGTATTTTTCCTCATCTAAGTTCATAGACCCGCTGAAACCTGCAGACCCCATATTAAGAACTCCTTTTCGGTGTGACTGACCAGTAAATAAGTGGAAGGAGGAAAGTTGGTGAGCCCAGCTGTCAAACTACAGAATAGATAATACCAATGCAGACACATAACTCATAGTAAACTGTGGTTAGGCTGGCAAGCAGCTAGCTGATGGGGTCTTCATCTAAAGTCACACTTCCCAACTCAACATTGTCTCTCTATATCCTGTTCACAAATCATCAAGGTGTTGCAGTAAAAATCATTAGATAATCTGCTTATAAATTTTTTTTCTTCTCCTCACTCCCAACTCTAGCCAAGAATCAACCAAACACCAAGTTGGGTCAAGGAAGTTCTGTAGGATTTTTTATTTATATTCACAGCAGCACACTTTGTAGTAGCCAAAGAACTGGAAACAAAGAGGGTGTCCTTCAGTTGGAGAACTGCTGAAAAATTTATGGTATGTGAAGATCATAAAATATTATTATATGGTAAGAAATGGCAAGTATGAGGAATTTAGAGAAAGATGGGAAGATCTGCATGAACTGATACAGAATAAAAAAGGCAGAGAATACTATATAGGACAACAATGTAAATAAAAAGAACATTAAAAGGAAGTTGAACTCTGAGTAATAATTTTTTTTTTTTTTGGTGAGGCAATTGGGGTTAAGTGACTTGCCTATAGTCACACGGCTAGTGAGTGTTATATGTCTGAGGCTGGATTTGAACTCAGGTCCTCCTGACTCCAGGGCCGGTGCTCTATCCACTGTGCCACCTAGCTGCCCCTAAAAAAATAAAAAATAAAAAATAAAAAAACAACTACTAATGAAGGTCATGGAAGAGACATAATTACAGTGGGGCAGCTAAGTAGCACAGTAGAAGAGTGCCAGGCCTGGAGTCAGAAAGACCTGAGTTCAAATCCAGCCTTAGACATTTACTACCTGTGTGACCCTAGGGAAGTCACTTAACCCAGTTTGCCTGAGTTTCCTCCAATGTAAAATGAGCTGAAGAAGGAAATGGCAAGCCACACAAGGATCTTTATTAAGAAAACCCTCAATGGGGTGACAAGGAGCCACACAACTGGACAATGACGACAACCACCCCCTCACAGCTGCTGATAAATACGCTGAACTATAGACATCGCCAGATCAAGTTTCTGGGACAGATATTTTCTGTCACAAGGGAGTGGAAGGAAATGACAACTATAAAGACCAAAGATATTAATTAGAGTATTTTTTTTAAGAACCATGAGACTTCTCTATCTAGTTATAGTAGATCATGGATTTAGAGCTAGAAAGAATATTAGCAGTCATTGAATCCAAAACTCCCTCTTTACAGATTAGAAAACTGAAATCTGGAGAAGTAAAGGAAGATCACCCAGGTAATTAGTAGCTGAGCAAGAATTTTGAACTCAAGTCCTTTGATTCAAAATTCAGTGTATTTCCTTCTACCAAACTACCTTTGATGCTGGTATCAGTAAACAAATATTGATTTTTTTTAAACGAGGGTTAATTATCAACCCTTTATATTCTGCCTTTATATATTTAATATTAATTAATTATATTAATATATCATATATTCATACTAATTATATATTACTATATCATCTATCAATATTAATTACATATATTAATAAAACAGATTTTAATTTACTTAATAAGACAGATATCAAGCTTAACCCATTCTACAAATGGCATACAATTTGATAATGTTATAACACAAAGTCTATTTCAAACAGGTGCCAACTGTGACACCAAAAATCTCCCCATTTTTTCAATAGCCACAACAAACTACTAGTTCCTAGTACTGATGATCTTACTGAGACAAAACTTTTTGCTGTCCCAAAGGATTGCTTAACTAGTAAGATACTTCAGCTAAAGGAAAAAAACATGTTGAAATTGTCAGGACATGCCACATTTCACTAGCAAGCACATGCCTGGATTATCATGTTTTGTTCTCCTTGGCCAGAAGTAGAAGAATAATTAAGTGAAATTGATGGATGAGTTATGGCGATGATAGAGGTTTTGCTATTTAAATAATAAGCATCATTTGGACACTACAGCTGTAGGATAACCCAGTGGGAAAATTTATAACAAAGGTTCATTCACCAGCTTGGGAATGCAGTCCCTGACATTTCCCAGAAATCAACAGACTTATTTGCCATTGATTCATCAAACCAATAATTATTGCAACAACATAAGAGTCCCTTCATCCAAACAGTGTAGTAAAGATTCTCATAAAATATCTTTTTTTAATGAAGAGTCTTAATTTCATCTATTTCATTCCAAGATTTTCTTACCTCTACCCTTGATTCTAAGAAGCTTTTTCATATTCTCATATCCCACTAGCTTTATCCCCAAAGCCAGTATTTTGGGGTTCTGACCGTGTATTTCAAGGCTTAGTGTTCTATGACTAGAACCAGAGACTTCTAGATTCTGTGGTCTTGAAGTTCCATCTAATTTCCAACAAATCATGATTCTTAGGTGAAAGCTCTGTTGCTTCATCAAATGGACAGGTGGGTGTGTTTCCCCCAGGGGATTTTGGTTTTTTGGGTTGGTGGTGATCTTAGTCCTGTAGACCCTGGTCATTACTAGCCCCAAAGAATTCTTGCCAAATAGAAATTGGTGGAAGAGTAAGATTGGGGATGAGGGTAGGATATGGGAAATGGTCAGTGTGAACAGCATGACCAGAAAAGATTGGGATTACCCCTACCTATCCCTTAGTCTGGATCTAAGGTCTTGTTGGCAAAGATACTGCCTAAATCTAGAGTCCTGGCTAGCTATGAGGACAGAAGTCACAGGGGTTTCTCAGCTTCTGTTCACAGTTCCCAAGAGGGACAGTCTAAGACAATAGCACAGTAGAAGGCCAAGTTGTCTGAGGCAGTGTTTGAAGTGTTGCCCATTCAGATGGTGACTTGGGACTGATGGTTGGCTGACCTTTCTCTCTGACAAATACCCAGAAATCTCTGTTGAAGACAGCTTATGTGTCAATGGCAAAGGGCTTCACTGTTACTTCCTCCAGCCTTCCCCCAATCATCTTTGCCATACCTGGAATTTGTCCCCATCTGGAATGTCCCATCATGCAGGTGAACCATGCTGTTCCCTTGCCTTTGCCTGTCTCAAGCCACAGACCCAGAAGCTTGAGCTCTGGTGTAGCCACAGCTATAGAAACTGGGAGCCAGCACTGCCTTTTCAGAAGGTCTCCCCTGAGATGTGAAAGTATTAGCTCTTCCTCAGAGGATTCCAGTCACCACAACCCATTCCAGAAATTGTCCAGCTAGCATTCCTACCTTATAGATAAGCAAACTAAGGGAGAAAAAAAAAGGTCAATTTAGGTATCACATGGTGAGTCAATAAATGGTATCAGCATAATTAATAATGCTTCTGATTGGTGATAGAATATAAGTTCCTTGACAGCAAAGATTGTCTTGTCTTTTTTGTTTGATCCTGTCTCTCATCATTTTGCATAGTAGCTTTCATGTAATTGAATTATGTATTTCAAATTTAAATGGCTTCTTTTAAAAGCTGACACCAGGACAGCTAGGTGGTGCAGTGGATAGAGCACCAGCCCTGATGTCAGGAGGACCTGAGTTCACATCTGACCTCAGACCAAACACTTGACACGTACTAGCTGTGTGACCCTGGGCAAGTCACTTAACCCCAATTGCCTAAAAAAACAAACAAACAAACATAAAAGCTGACACCAGTCTCATTTGTGTGTAATGTCATACAACATTTATTATCTATGGTATGCAAGGCACCATGCTAGGTGTTGAGAATACAAGAATGAAAATCAACAAAATCCCCCTGCTTGCAAGAAATTTATAGTGAACTAAGGAGGTTATTACATGGGCACAAGTAAGTATGTATGTGGCAGATGAGAGAAATAAAACAACAGTATTCTAGGAAAGTGGGAAGAAAGTGGACTGGAAATTAGAGAAAGTTTCATGAAATCTCAGCAAACTCGAGAGGAAGAGAAAGACTTCAACAGGTAGAGAGCAGAGAGTGCATTTCAGATATGGGGGATGGGTTGACATGATATGATACAGGAGGGTGGAAGACACGAAGCCAAGATCAGCAAAAAGCCAGAAGTCCCATTTGGTTGTAATATAAATTGAGTGAAAGTAAGAATTATTAAAATAAGGCTGACAAGGTAGATTAGAGTCAATCTGTGAATGGTCCTCAAAGCCTCACTAAGGAATTCACATTTTATACTAGAAAAGAAAATTAATGAATATTTTTTGAGAAGAGTGACATCTTTGGACTTTTGCGATAGGAAGATGACTTTAGCAACTGTGTAAAGGAAGGATGGACTGGAGTAAACAAGACTGAAGCCAGGGACATCAGTTAAGAAGTTATCACAGCCCTAAACTCAACAATCCCATCTTCAAGGAATGGATTTAAAAGGACAGTCTTAAGGGAGACAAGGCAAGCAGGCTATGTCCCCCTTCATATTCTGACCAGACTTTTCTTCTGTGCTTGCAGAGAAAGCCCGCTTTGTGAATCCCAGAGTCTTGGAGTAGGTAAGGACCAAAACACATGATAGGTATAATAATTTAGCTGTGCTGTTTGCTCCAGTTAGATGAATAAGAATGAACACAGAGATTTTTTCTTTTGGAATATACAATAAACAAAAGCCAAGGAAGCAATACACATGCTTTCTGCAAACTGAAAACAAGAGGACAGGATTTTTTTTCCTAGAGAGGAAAGGAAGGCAGCAAGGGTGTTATTGCTGTGATTCTGTTGATTTGGAGTCTGTAAAGCACCTTCATAAGCATCTATATCCTTTTTCCCCATGACATAACAAAAGAGGTAGGACTGAGATTATACAGAACAGGTAATCCTCCAAAGATGCTGTTAGTAGCAGATCTTTATTACATCTGACAATTACCAGAATTATGAGCCTAGTGAGTTTTATTTTGTATGCATTTGTATTGGCTGTTTAAATTTTGAGAATCACTAAAAGAAGAATTTCACTTCCAATCATAATAGCTGCTTTAGAAAACTCAACAATAATGTCTTTAAATGCTTAATACATGTTAAGAGGAGGGAACTCAATTGAAAAATATTTGAAGGGAAAGAAAACAAAATTCAAGTCCCCTTTTTTGTCCCTCTCCTTCGCAAACCAATAACCCGTAGAAACTTCAAAATCCACATTGTTGTCTGATGGAGAGTGGGAGGATGGAGTGCCTTAGAGAAAGAGTAAAGAGGGAATCTCTCAGGATCACTGTGGAGAAGTGACCCATACATACATTCATTAACCCTTCTAAGTGTCTCACTTTGTAGGTCTGTAAATCACTTTCCTGTTATTAGCAAAGTTGTCCACCAGTCACCAGAATTCAAATTTTGCCCCATCTCAACTTCCAGAATAGCATGAAGTGTAATAGAAAGAAAGCTGACCACTTTTGTGACCTTGGGCAAGTCAGTTTCCCTCTCTGAGCTTCAGTTTCCTCATTTACATATGCCATCAATTCGTCCTAAAATGCCCAAAATATTCTAAATTATCCAGTCCTGAAAACCTAAACTTCTAAATGCACAACATCTAGGCTCCTAATTAGAAAACCAGGCAAGGAACCCAAGATATCACCCACCACCACCACCACCACCCCTTCAAATCCAAACCATAAGATGATCTCATAAACCACTTACCCCCTTGGCACAACCGGTCCTGTTACCACTTCTCTGACACTGACCCTGACCCTTATTTTGCCTTCCCTTACATCCACATACACCCCCCCCCCCCCCCCGCCCCCTTCTTGAGCTTTCTCCTCGCGGGTCCCCACCTCTTAATCCGCGCCCCGCCCCCCCTTCCCCTGGTACTTGAAACCACTTTCCATGGAATACCTCGACCCTGCCCAGCAAGTAAGGACGCCTCCAACCCCTCCCTGCTTTCTTTTCTGGGGAAAAGATCCTCCCTCCCACCCACTTAAGAAAAGTTGCAGCGAAGTCTAGTTCCGCAAAACAGAACTGGACTGGGACGGCGCCTGGTCTGAGCGCGTACAAACCGGGAGAAGCTAACGCCCTTGTAAGCCGGGAGGGGTTTGCAGGATGCCAGAGTCCTGGCCCGCAAACGCACAGCCAGGGCTTGCGAGGTACCCGGGGCATGCACCACATCACAAAACAGCTCTCCCTCAGCTCCTCCCCACCCCACCCCACCCCACCCCACCCCATCCCATCTCTCTGATTTCTGATACTGAAAACACTGATGAGGGAACTCACCCTGTCCATCAACCTCCATTCTCACTCTTGACATCCAGAAACATGACAGACCCCTCCCGCCCCGCCACCATGGGCAGGGGAGCAAGGAACGTATTCTATATCTCCCCAGACCGTTGGGCTTCTCACTGCTCAGAGGGTGGGGAAGGGCCTAGACTTTGAGCCAGAAGGGACCTTGGCTCACCAGTCAAAACCCATTTTACACGGTAGAACTTGTTCGGTTTTCAGTGGTGCCCGTTTCTTCGTAACACCATAAACCACAGGATGCTTATGCATGGGACTTTCTTGGTAAAGATAATGGAATGGTTTGCCATTTCCTTCTCCAGTGGATAAAGGGAAACAGGTTAAGTGACTAGGCCAGAGTTACACAGCTAGTAATTGAGAGTCCAATTTGAATTCAGGCTTCCTGACTCCAGGCCCAGCACTATCCACTGAGCCACCTACCTCCCTGACTGAGGACACTGAGGTTTAAGAAAGTGAGATGATGAGCATTAGATACCATGGGTAAAGTGAGAGGTGGGATCTGAACCCTGGTTCTCTGACTCCAAATGCCTCCTTTCACCAGACCCCACTGCCTCTTTCCTTACAATTCTGAGTTCTAGATTTGGTTTCCTTTTTTTGGTTTTGTTTTGTTTTGATTTTGGCAAGGCAACTGGGGTTAAATGACTTGCCCAGGGTCACACAGTTACTAAGTGTCTCAGGCCAAGTTTGAACTCAGGTCCTCCTAACTCCAGGGCCTGTGCTCTACCCACTGTGCCACCTTACTGCCCCTGAGTCCTGGATTTGGAGAAATCACACACACTGTTTAGAGAGTGTAGGAAACCGCCAAGTTAATGGGATCTAAGCAATTAGTTGTAAATCATCTACTGTAGCAGAGGTACAATGTTGACTTGTCAGCCAACTATGAGAAGATGACTGGGAGTCAGAAGACCTAAATTCTAATTCCTGCCCCTCTTGCTTCACCTCTCTGTACCTCAGTTTCCTCCTTTGTAAAATCAATCCTTTTAAGAAAAAAAACATGATTATAACAATGAAAATAAAAGCAAAATAGAACATTTTAATACAAAAAAGTTTGTTTTGTTGACATTCTGAATACTTCTAAATAAATACAATGTTTATTAGTATTGTTGTCCTTTTAATAGGTGTCCTTAAAATCATAAATTTTCTTTTGTGAGGGGATGCTTTGCTTTGGTATCCCCATTTGGAATCATGTGAATTATTACAGTTTTTTCATATAGCTAGCCAATAAAAAGCTTTGATCTGCACAACCCTACATACTTGTGATGGAATAATAAAAATTTGTATGGAAACAATTTTCCATAACTAGAAACTGAAAGCAGTTAATAAACTTAAATTTCACGTAGGACAGTAATATGTTCAGATACTATATTTACAGAGTGGAGAACATACAATTATATTGTATATTATTGCATCATTATTCAGCAAACATACTAAAATTCTATCTTTGAAGGTCCAATAGAAGGGTATATTTATATTATAATACTTATATGGGGAGTATACACTCATCTTCACAATGGAAGTTATGTTTGTGATTCCCATGTTTCAGAAGCACAAAGAAAGTATCCCAAAAGTAAAAGCTGTAAATCCAAGACTGCTTTGTTAATCTTTGAAAGTAAATTTAATAGAGGCAGTCAGCTCTCTAGTATGAAATGCAGGCAGCAATAAATAGTCCTTGAGAAACTTAAGATTCTATATGGCTATACATAACTGTAAATTATTACTAAGATTTTAAGTTGGTTCTAAATGAAATTATAATCAGTCTTATTTAAAATGACATGCATTTTCCTATCAAGATTTAGATAACACTTGTGATATTTGCCCCTGTACAAATAAAAGTCTTTGATAGAAAATACAATTAAATACAGTTAAATTAATTTCAATATAACTGAAAACACAATTAAAATTTGGCATTAAAAGGTAAAATGCTTATAGGCCAACTGTCTAATTTGATCAAATATTTTTTTCCTTTCCAAGACCAAAGCTGTGTGTTCATTAAAATTAACCATTTCTATGCTTATCTGCTTACCATTTCAGAGGACAATTTGGCAATTTTGTGGTTTTGAAATAATGTTTCTCTTAAGCACCAGTGTTTTAAAATATGGAGTATTATTTTGTCATATGATTTTGACTTTCAGATTCTTATTTCAGGTTTGCATTTGGTTGTGTATAATTTTGGGAGGAATACTGAAAATTTTAATCCTATATGATCGTAATAAACTAATAATTGCAAAAGTTTAAAAATAAATTTTTAAGCATTTACTATATGCCAGGCAAATACAAGCAAAAAAAAAGTCTCTACCCACGAGAAGGTTACATTTTAACAGGGGAAAATAGCAGATAACTGCTCCCTAGATGGATGTCTGCTGGGGGGAAAGTTCTGAGAGTCAGAGTAGACCCCAATACAAGTGAGCATGGATAGCCTGGGCACCCAAGGCTAGCCCTCTAGATCCTCAAGTGAGGCCCTTTCACTGAATCCAAACTTCACAGAACAAACCCTTTTAATAAAAACTGGGTCAAAAGGCTGCACCCAAGGACCTAGAAGGCCACATGTTCACCACCACTGCCTCTGGGCTCTTCGTGAAAGAGATGTTCTAGTCACAGTAGAGTAGACACTGCTCTCTCCTGGACATCCTCATGCCTGTCTTAATTACTCCTTCTCAGTCTCCTTGGCTGGATCTTCATCTGGGTCATATCCACTCACCATGATGTCCACGAAAAGTCTGTCCTAGGACCTCTTCTCATCTCCCTCTATACTATCTCACTCGGTAATTTCATCAGTTCCCCTGGATTCAATTATCATCTCTATGCAAATTACTTTCAGAACTATTTACTCAGGCCTAACCTCTGAGAAAATCAAATTTATTCTGATTCCATTTTGTAATTGATTCTATTCTGTATCACCACCACCATATTGCATAACTAACTAACATCACATTCCTTTGTCTCTAAGTTAAGTTTGGAAGTTCAGAAGTTTAAAAACTCAGCTTTCCTATAATGACCAGCTTGCCTTTCTGAGTTAAGTTTAAAAGTTCAGCTGTCCTACAAGTCATCTTTAATTGGAAAAACCTATTATGACCAGCTGTCCTTGATCAATTAGAGGAAATTCGTTATTTCTCTACCACTAGTTGTCCTTACACAATTAGAGGAAATCTGTCATGTGTCTACCATTAGTTATTCTCATAGGGTGTAGGTGGGTTCAATAAATCAGTAATTTCCTAGCAATAAGATGCAAGGAGGGAAATCTTTATATCCACTCAATCATATTGTTTTCCAAGCCTATGATGTTTTCTGACTTTGTAACCAATCATATTGTTTCTGCCATCTATAATGCACCTTGTAATTTGAGGGGGGGAGGGCTCCTTTTGTCTATAAAAATGATCTGTTAGTCCTCAGAGTGGTTTAGCTTGCTGAGGAGCTGAAACACCCTGTTTATTGGTAATTGTTAGCCTTACAAATAAAATTATCGTGCTTGGAGCTTTGTTCCTCAGTCTCCCTTATTTTCAATCACAACCCTTCTTTCCTGAGTTTGAGGCTTAAATTTCCAACTGCCCATCAAAAATATCAAACTGGATGTCCCAGAGATATCTTAAATTAAAATATCCAAAACATAATTGATTATATTTCTCTTCAAACTTTCTCCCTTCAAAATTTCCCACCATCCTCCCTATCATACTCAACACCTGTTTCTTCCTTGATGCCTCACTCTTACTCAACCTACATACTTAATTTGTTTCACAGGCCTGTTCTTTCTACCTTTAAAACATCTCCTGTATATGCCCTCTTCTCTCCTCTTGCACACCTGGTGCAAACCCTCATCACCTCATGGCTGGACCATTTCAATTGCCTTTTGGTTGGTCTCCCTGCTCCTGTCCATCTTTCACTCAACTATCAAACTGATCCTTGTAAAGCACAGGTCTAAACATGTCACTCCCCTACTCAATAAACTCCAGTGGCTCCCTATCACCTTTAGAATCAAATATAAAATCCTCCATGTCTTTTGAAACCCTTCACACCCTGGACGCTTCCTGCCTTTCTTTCCTAATTTCCCTTTTCTCACACTTCAATCTGCTCCACATGCTCTATAACCCAGTAACACTAGCCTTTTTGCTGCTCCTTGGATACAACCCTACACCTCCTGCCTCTGCACCTTTGCAGCAGCTGTCCCCCACATCTGGAATGCTTCCCTTCATCACTACCTTCTAGTTTCCTCTGAGACTCGGGTCAAATCTCACCTTCTGTAAGAAGCCTTTCCTGTTCCTCAATGCTAGTGCATTGAGGTTACTATAATTTTACCCTGTGTATATTTAGTATGTATGTAGCTGTTTGTAATTTCTTCCTCCCATTAGACTCTGAGCTCCTTGAGAACACTGCCTGCTTTTGCCTTTCTTTGTATCCCCAGTGCTTAACACAGGGCCTGGCACATGGAACGTGATTATTAAGTGTTTGTTGACTAACAACCTCTCCTCTGAGGATGGTTCTATCAATTATACCACCCTATCCAGACCCTCGTGGCAGTCATTGGCCAATAGCCTTCCTCTCCACCCCAACCTATACCCTAATATTTTAATACACATATCCCCACAAGTACTCTATCCCACAAATACTTCAACAACTTCCTTGATGTACATGATCCATATTTTCACTCCTTCTCAACTTGGATCACAGCCTCACCTACAATTATTCCATCTCTGTGATGCAGCTAGATTGCTCAGTGGATAGAGTGCTGGCCTGGAGTCAGGAAGACCCAAGTTCAAATCTGACCTCAATTACTAGCTATGTGACCCTCAGTCACTTAACTTCTGTTTGCTTTAATCCATTTAAGAAGGAAATGGCAAACCACTCCAGTATCTTTGCTGAGAAAACCGCATGGACTACACTGTTCACTGGGTCATAAAGTGTTGGACATGACTGAATGATTGAACAACATGATGTCAAACCCTGAAATTCCTCCATCTGATCTTAGCTGTCCAGTCTTCCATAGCTGCTTAAGCCTCACCCTTCCTAAACCTAACCTTCAACCTCACCAAATCCTCCAATCCCTCCACCCCTCTACATTCCCCCAGGCCTCAGTGAGAAGGCTTTGGCCTCACTTAATTTGATGCTATATTTTACCATTTCAACTGTCCACTATCCTCAGGTCTTGCTTCCCTTGCCCCTCTGTCTATCACTACTCAAGCTTTGCCAAACTGCATCTCTTGAGTTAACCCCCATAATCACCCTTTCCTGCATCTATTCACATGCTGCCTGCTGGCACCAGAGGAAATCACACAACTGCATTATGTAATTTCAACTAGGCCCTCACTGTACGGCATTCCTTGTTTTCTTCTCTAATTGACTGTCATAGTGTCTATCCACAACAGCTCTTTCAAACCATCTCTTCTCAGGTCTCTCAAATCCCTTGTCTCCTCTCTCTCTCTGGCTTCCAGGGGGTAATGCTGAGGGGTTTGGGTGATGGTTTCTCTATTCATTGCTCATGAGCCCCCATCCAGTATATCCTCCCCCATATTAATTACCAGTTAACATCTCCCCAATATCAATTGATCAGCTGACCTGTCTTCAATATCAATTAATCAACTAAGATTAATTAGCTGTTACGAAGGGGTATTTACTAAGAAGATATAGTAAGAGCTGAAGCATAGAATCTCTCAAATTGGATTCCCATTCTCCTCTACCACTTCACCCCTAGGGAGAGTGGAATCAAAAGCAAGTGTTGGCCACCAATATGTGTCCCACCAGGTTCACTTCTGACTGTAGAATAGCCAATGGACAAGTCTCTCCCTTGCTTGCGAAACAGTATCTCAGTTGCCAGAACAATTCATAGCTTGCTTGGATCAAGCAGGTCACTCCTCAGGTGTGGCTCCTCACCAGACTCAGCTACTTCAGCTATCATGGATTCCAATTGCTGGACCACTGGTGGCTCCTTCAATCTTTTCAAGATGACAAGGTTACATAACCTGATCCACTCTCTCTCTGATACTCATTCACCAAAAATCATGAAAGGACACAATAGGGACAGAAAGAACATAGGAACCATTTGTTCATGGCCACATAGTGGTGCAGGTAGGGAGCGGCAGGAGCACCTATCACTGTGGCTGACATTACTTTTTTCCCCATCCTGCACTGCATAGTATTTCTTCCTACTCATTGCAAAGCTTACAGGGAGAAAGAGGGCTCTTTCCATCTACTTAGCCTTTTGTATTCACATTCTATGCTGGCTTAGCAGTTAGTTAAGAGATTTTTCAGCACCATGCAGTGAGCCAACAGGACTGTCAGAAAATACCTGTGCATGCTCTAAAGCATGTAACAGGCCCCTCCATTACTCATATCTAGAACCAGACTCACCCAGCCTCCATGGGGATCCCAGCAGGCAAAGCTCTGGATTCTTATTGGCCACTCTCCCTTCCCCCCACCATTGCTTTATACACACACACACACACACACATATGTATATATCTCCTTCCCCACTTCCCTACCCACTGAGCCATCCCTTGTAACAAAGATTAACAAAAAAAAAAAAGAGTTCAGCAAAATTAACCAGCACATTAATGCAGCTGATCATATGGCATCTCTATCCGTAGTCCCTCCTTTGGTCAATGAGTCATTTTCTTAGCTCCTCTCCTCTCCCAAGTATCCTAAACAGCTTCTGAAGACTTTGTATATGCGTTGATGAAAATCTTAGAGAACTTACTAGATATTTGTCTAAGTAATATTCCCTATTACCAATCCTCCTTTTACTTCAATATTTTGTATTGCCACACTATCCTTCAGAAGTCTAATACTGTCTTCTGAATTCTTCCAGATTTCTGCTACTTGTTTTCAGCTACTTGATAATTACAATTTAATTATTATAAATCCTGATTATACATTGCACCAACCAGCAGACTATTAATTGTCACCTATAATAATTTGTCTTTGGCTACAACATATAGATCATTTCAAAAAATGGTCTTTGCTGATAAATTGAAATGCTTTCATATCTATGTTTTAAAATCTTGTTATACTTGGCTGAAGTATGTTGATTATGAAATTCAGAAAGATCTGTATCTATTTGCATGTGATGTTATATCATGTGCTAGAAAACACACATAAAAATGGGTATAGTAGAATAGTAGAGATTCATAATTTCGTATCTAGCTTTTTTCTATTCTTCCTTGCATAAGGAAATGTTTGCATTTATTTTTTGTCAAGATCATAATAATGTGACCTGAATTCCAATGGAATAATGGGGCATTTTACATGTAATGAATGTGGAAGGAGCTTAACTCAGGATCGGTGGAGAAAATGCTGCCATGGATGGCATGGTGGGTAGAGTTGATGCCAGAGCTTCCTGAGAGAAGGATATGTGTGGTTTTACATTCTTCGAGAGAGATTTTTTTAATATAGAAAGCTGCAGACATGTAGTGAAAGCCAGCTTTTCAACATATCCCTAATTTCTAACTTGCTTCCCAAGAGATTTCAGAGAACATAGGGCAAGATTGGAGCTTCCTGGTTGAGCCGAGATCTTATCCCATCTGAAGAGCTCATTCCTTCACATTCGTTCTAGTATATTCTAATCTATATAACTTCTGTTTGCTGTTTACTTGAATAAAAGGGTTTACTCACTATTCTTTATTTGTGATTATCTTTTGTGTAACCATTGTTTGCTGGAATGTGCCAAGTCAGCCAGAATAAAGTGATTAATGGAAGTGGGGTTTTTGTTCTAAATCAAACCAGCATTGCTGGGAGAGAAGGGGAATTGGCAGGGAGAGGATAGAAAAATATAACCTTAGTCTGAAACTTCTTTTGACAATAGTCAGGGAAAGTAGCAAGGCACCAGAGCCTTCTTCTGACTTCCCTCACAGTAGGAACTTAAGTCTTCTATGGAGAAGATAAGCCAGATTCCAGAGATACTTATCCATGTCACCTGTCTGCTAACCATATTTAGGAAACCCAGTGAACAGTATCTTGAATAAGCACACACATCTGACAATAAAAAAGGAAAAATTTTAAAAAGAAAACATATGTGCTATAAGATTATTGCACTTCTCTCTCAACTACAGAAAATAGTGTAGGAATTCAACACACTGTTAGCAAAGTGATATTCCTAAAGCATAGGTCTGCCCATGTCATCCTACTCTTCAATAAACTCCAATGGCTCCTTATTACTTCTGCTGCAGGAACAAATGGAAACTAGTCTAGTATTCACAATCCGGCTTTACCGTTCCAATCTTATTATGAGGCACTTCCCTTCGTGCACTCTATATTCCATCTAATAGACTACTTATCGTTTCCTCTGCATGACATCCCACTTCCTGTTCATGCTTCAAAGGCTCTTCTTCATGTACAGAATACTCTCCATCCTCACCATAGCCTCTAGGAAACCCTCACTCTCTCTGAGGTGCAACCTAAGTGTCAGGTCCTACAGGTTTTTCCCAGTATCTCCAAATGCTATCGCCTCCCACACCCCCAAATTAAGCAAATATGGAAATGTAATTATATGTGTTTTGTTTCATTTAATTTGAAAAAAAACTATCTCCCAAGTTGCAGTTTTGGATACACGTAATTGCTATAAAGTTTTCTCTATCAAGCCAAAATTTGCTTCTTTCCAACTTCTACTCATTACCCCTCATTCTGTCCACTGAGACAAAGCAGAATAAATGTAACCTCTTCTCTATTGTGATAGCCTTTCTAGTACTTGAAGTCAACTACAATCCCCACCAAGTCTTTTCCTCCTTAGGTTAAATATCCTCATTTTGTTCCCAAATCTCTATTTACCTCTAACTTTCCAAATCAAAATACCCTTCCCTAGCTACCACTTCTCCTAAATACACTTACTTTCCTTATTAAAACATAGGCTGGTTAAAGGAAGCTTCATTTTTTCCCCACATTCCTTTAAATCATGCTCATATGGCACAAGCTCAAGATCCTTCAGTCTACCTTCATATTTATTTCATATGACTTCTATTCACATATTTTATGTCCAGCAAAACTAGAGCACTAGGTCTTGAATCAAGGAATTCCATTTCCTACCTCCTCGCATTCACCTTGGCTGATCCCAGTGCCTCGAATATACTCCTTCCTCATCTCTCAGAAGTATCCTTAGCTTACTTCATGTGCCACCTTTTTTATTAAAAAACTTTCCCTGCTTCTATTCTTCTCTCCCTGAAATCATCCTGCACTTAACAAGTGTAAAAATATGTGCATTTAATACATACCACAATAGAATGTGAGGTCCTTAAAGCAGATTACTATTTTTCTTTGCACCTCCAGGTCTTTATACGGTGCTTTACATACTTTAAGTCTCTGAACTGAATTAAAGGGTATGAATAAGCACCAATAGGGAAATCCAAGCTGTTTAGTCATATGAAAAAATTCTCAAAATCAGTAATGATTAGAGAAATTAAAATTTAAATATCTCTGAGGTACATACTTATCAGACTGGCTAACATGACAGAAAAGGAAAATGATGAATGCTGTTGGTGGATGTGGAAAAATTACACTAATGTGCTGCTGCTGGAGTTGTGAATTGGTCCAACCATTCTGGAGAACAATTTGGAGGTTTCACAACAAAGGTTTCATGTAGAAGGTGGTGTTTGGCCTAAGTCTAGAGGTATTCTATGATGCAGAGGTGAAGAGCTAGTAAATTTCAAGTATTAGAGACAGTTCAACAGCACACAGATGGAAGATGGAATGACATGTGAAGAAATATGTAGTGGGGGAGGTGGGGAGAAGGGAAGGGAGTAAGCATCTATACATGCAGTACAGCACTGTGCTAAGTACTTGACAAATATCAATCTTCAAAACAACCACACTGCAAGATAGGTGAGGTTATTACCCTCATTTTACAGATGAGGATATAGGCTAATGCTGGGGATTTACATAGACAGTGTGCTTCCAAGAAAATCCTATGTTAATGCTTCACTGTGGCACTGAAGTATAACCCAGAGTTCAAGAAAGCTATGTCAAAAGCTCTGGGAAGTTCTACCAAACAATCAGGAAAAGCTTATATAAAATCATTTATGATTTGAATACTCACAACTAGAAAAGTATTCTACGCAAGGTGATACATTTTTTTCCACCCCAAGAAATTGACTTTATGCTCTGCAACAGATACCAAAACAAGATAAACCTAACTCGTTGATCATCTGCTAAAGCAACCTATAAGCCATTCATTTCAATTAAATAAGCACTTATCGGAAAACTTAAATACAAAATACACTAAGGAAATCTCTTAGGGGAGAACACAAGCGAAATGGGAAAGATAATTTAACAACGGAACAAAAGCTCTGCAAGGTACAAAGAAAAGGTGGCATAAGGCCTAATGGAGACAGGACAGGATGGGTGAGGCTAATCGGAATGGAGCAGTGGCCAGGGAAGGGATCTTCAGTCTAGACAGCCTATGACTGTCAAAACGATTCTAAGTGAAGTTATAGGGTGGTAGATTTTCATATCATCTACAGCATAACTGGTTTTTTGATAACAATATCAATCCCTGAGCAAGAAGTAAAAGGGCAAATTACAAGTCCCCATACTGTCTGATGATCCAAGCAGTGGTTGGAGAGAGATCCCTGACTCGTTATAGAGAGAAGTCATACTTGAGGCACTCTTCCCTCAAACCTCAACCAGGTCAGCTTTGTCCCAGGACTCACTCCAAAATTAAGTAACTTACCTCCAAATTTCATTTATAATGAGACTGTTAATAGAGTTTTGGTTCATGTGCTGAAATTATCAAAGACTTTTCAAAAAGTTAATTTTCAGAGGTCGAGAGGTAATATTTCTCTCTTGTTCATTCCCTAGTATTAAGTAACAAATGCTCTCTAAACAAGAAGTTACGTGGCAATATTATGCAAGAAAAATGAGAGAAGACAACTTGTGCATTAACTTATGGGTCCAATGGATTTATTTAGATATATCATAATCAGCCAGTCCCGTGGTCACTGGGGAAGTGGTGCTCAAACAGGATAGCCTCTAATAGTTGATCAAGGGCTTAAGAGAAATCTTCACATTTCCACACTGATGAACTCTCATGCATGTGGAAAGCAAGCAGCACAAATAATGGCTCAATTTCTGAGCTTTTAATAACTTAGGAGACCTACCTTTTGAAGTTATCTGCTTTCAATCTTCTCAAGTCACCAAAATCTTAAGATGATTGGATGAAACAGGAATATTCTCCATCCCAACCCAATTCAGGATTTGAAATGCTTTGGTCTTAGTACCCTGAGTTAAGGGCTACACAATTTTTGTCTATTTCCACCCACATCATGAGGTGTCCCATTATCTGATCAAGGTAGGGGGGTGGGTGGGTATGGGTGTGGGTGTGTGTCTGTGGATGTATGTGTGTCTGTGTGTGTGTGTGTATGTGTGTGTGTGTCTGTGCTCCTAAAGAATTCTGTATTTCACAAAATTTTGGTAACATCTTTCTCATTGCTTAGCTACACTCAACCTCAGAGATTAGAAAGAACTATCACATAGTTCATTTTTAAAGGCTTTTCAGCTTCACAGGAGCTGACAGAGCTTCTGTTCTGTTGGCACAACCTTTGAGAACTGCACTCCACTAGGACGCATCATAGCAGAACACTTGTGTAAAATCTCCAAGGATACTTTTTAACAAAATCTCAAGTTCTTTTGAAATTTTTAAGTAAAGCCTATGTAACAGAAATTATTAAAATATAAAAAGTAGTAGTCAGTACCCCACCAACTAATTACATCTATCTTTTTGGCAAAAATGACAATCACATTCATTAGAACACTGAGTATTTTCTAACATAGTTGATACAATGAAATTCTGACTTGTTATCTGATCTCTACCTTTTGGTAGAGGTAATGGTAATAATCTAGAGCTTAAGAGGCAAAGTCAGGCCAAAAAAGAGACAATTCCCAAATGGTCATTATGACCCCCTTTTTC
Organism: Vombatus ursinus; assembly: GCF_900497805.2. NCBI lineage: Eukaryota > Metazoa > Chordata > Mammalia > Diprotodontia > Vombatidae > Vombatus > Vombatus ursinus. The sequence continues at coordinate 21,456,923 of NW_020954550.1, forward strand.
CTTTATGATCACCTTCCTTAAACTCTTCTCTTGGAATCAAGAATAATACGAGGATGGACATGGTAAGCAGGGTCAATGTGATCCAAAATTTCTCCTTCAACACTTCTTATAACTAGTATCTCAAATTTAAGCAGTAAAACAGTGATCTAAGAACCTGTGTTTGGGTTTTTATTCAGTACGTTTACAAGGAAAGTTTAGCGGCTACAAAAAGTAAAAGCATTTGTCATGTCATTGGGTACAGAGATCACGTTTCAAGCATTTAACAACCTTCACCATATATTTAATCATCTAAATCAAAATCACTGAATCTTACACTATTTATTTTATGTAAATTATTCTACAATCACATGGTGACACTATTGCTTTAAAGGTTTCTTTTTAAGAAAAAATAAAAAGGACCCAATAATTTTTAAATCAAAAATGTTTCACATCTTTTTGCTTATTTTATAGGCTCAAAAAGCACTACTAATATTTTAAAGACTTAATATAGATATGAAACATGTTAAACTCCTAAATAATAAAAGAGGTAAACATGACATTTAGAATGCTTAAGCCTTTCCAGTAAACACCATTTGTATTAGTAACTGCAACATTTCAACATTTAGCATTTCACGTAACTAGCCAGTAAAGAATTTTATTTTTTTAAAAGAAGAAGGGAAGATTACAGGATGGACAAGGAGTTACCAAAAGAGTGTCCTACTTCCTTTAAAACTCAAAACTCAAAACCATCTTCACTGCATCAAAACTGTATCTGGAACTTGAATAATTTTGGCTTTAATCCCATGACTCATCATCTACTGGATCTGGAGCTTGTGCAGAAGAAAACCCTACAATGTTCATGCTGCTCTTGCCTTGGTAACTCTACAAAATTGAAAAAGACAATTGTATAACTGTCACATTAGTTCAATCTTACATTTAAAACAGCACCCTGACCCAGTATGAGCAGCTTTTTTTTTCAATTTACAAAAAGATTTGATCCTCACTAATTCTAATTGGATACAGATTCAATCTAAATTAAAAGATGAAATAATAGTTAAATAAACCTTAATTTTTAAAAATTCTAACCATTTCGGTCCTCAAGTACCTTCTTAAATGAACAGGTAACAATACTTGTAATTAGCATATCAAGTGCTTCTCAGTACAAAGTAAATATTCTAAAATTATCATCAAATAACAAATAGCCTTTCCTATTACAGGATTTCAGAGCTGAAAAGGTCTTAACATGGTCAATGTTACTAAATCACCAAATTAGCATTACAAAAATGAACAAGCACAAATTCCTAAAAATTTAAATTCCTTATCTGTCAAAAGCATTATAGCTAATAATTTCTCAACTTGCCTAAATGATAATTTCATCCTTCAAAAGGCAGAGAAACCACAAAGAGGAAATTTCAATTTCTATATCTGATTCTTGTAAGAAGGAGAAACTGGTTGCTTTGGTGGAAAATGGGAAGGTGGGGATGACCATATTTTAGGATAGAGAAAAGGAATTCTGAGTATAGTCTGACATATACCCCTAGATGTTGGAGAAAGCAGATTTCAATGAGGTCACAGGAAGTATGGGTAAATATGTAGTAAAATGTAAATAGGCAATAATAGAAATCTGACTGGATGGATAATGGAGCACTAAACTCCTCTTAAAACTCTCCTTTATAGAGGGCAAGACCCAAACTTTCCAACTCACTCTCTATTTTCCATCTGCATTTGTGCTTGGTCTGAATTCCATTGAACAAGATGCCCCCATACTAGGTATCTCAAGGTATACCTCTCTTGCTTTCCAGTTTCCTTTTGTATACTATCTTCCTCTATTAGATTATAAACTCTGTGAGAGCAAGGACCATCTTTTCTTTTCTTATTTGTATTCTCAGTGCCTGGAAATACACAATGCCTTGTATATAGCAGGCACTTAATAAATGTTTACCGAATTAAATTAAAAAGTTAACCTGGGAGAGGAGAAGCTCAAGAATAAAATTCTGAAGACACAAAGATGAAAACTTCCAATGACAAAGTAAAACATGGTGTTTGTCCAAAGAGATCCATATGGATGCAGAGGAAACTCACCAATTTAGATTTTTAAAGGAAATGTATACAAGACGGAAGTAGGTACAGTTAACAGAAGACAAACTTAGGAGAGTTTACAATCCTATGAAAATAGTGTTAAGGATGCTAAAGATCAGAATCAGTTGAGGTTCCCAAAGGGAGCTAGGGACAACAATAACAAAAAAAACTTTTTAAAGTTATATTGGGAGAAAAAAGAGACCAAAGAAGGGAAAGAACCTTTGTTTGGAGTATAGAGAACAAGGATAAGTGACAGTGGAGAAAAGATACAGCTGCCCAATTCTTGTTTGTTTGGATTTAAAGGGAGATGATACTCAAAATAAGTAAAGTGAAAGAGAACACCTAGCTACCTCTGATGAATTCAAATCACTTGGTCAAGATGAAGTACATCAAGTCCTGAAAAAAAGAACTGATAGTTGTGATTGCTGAGACACTGTCATTGATATCTGAAAGATTACACAAGAAGGCAAGGTACCTCAGAATTTGAAATGGGTATGTGCTATCTTGATTTCAAAATAGGAAAGACAACAGACTATAGGCCAGTGGGCTTAACTTGGATTCCTTGGAAAATTCTAGAAAGAATCATAAAAGAGATCTTTGGTGAATATCTAAAAAGGGAAGCAGAGATTACAAAAAGCAAGCAGGGTGACATCAATAACATGTCATGCCAAATTAACTTCATTTCCTTTGATATAAAGGATTATCAAACTAATGACAGATGAAGGAATGCTGTGAATAGAGTTTACTAGGCTTTTGATAAAATTTCCCATCTTATTATCATGGAAAGGAAAGAAATGTGGATTTAATAATAATAAAACAATCAGATGGATTCAGAATTCACTGGATGATTGAACTCAAATAGTGGTTAATGAGTCAAGGTCAATGTGGTAAGGCTTCTGTAGTGGAGTATCCCAGAAATATGTACTTGGCTCTGTGCTACTTAACATTTCTGTCAATGACTTGGATAAAGGGCATAGAATGGTACACTCATCAAATATGCAAATGACACAAAATTGGGAGAGATACAGCTAACACACTGGATGACAAATTCAGGATCCAAAAGGATCCTGACAGGCTAGAGCACTGGAATAAATCTATTAAGATGAAATTCAATGGGTACAAATGTATAGTCGTGCAGTTGGTTATAACAAAAAAAAGGGGGAGACAAGATAAGGGAATTGTTTTGAAAATGATCTGAGGGTTTTAGTGGACTGAAAGTTCAGTATGTGTCAGGAGGCTAAAGAGGTTTGGGGCACTTTTAGAAGAAGCATAGCTTCCAGAAATAAAGATTATAAACCTACTGTATTCTGTTGGCCCTTGTCAGAACTCACTTGAAATATTATATTCAATTCTGGACACCACAGATAAAAGTGTCCAGTGGAAGGTAATCAGAATAGTGGAGAGCCTTCAATTCATGGCATACAAGGTTGGGGCTTAAAGAAGGTTAAAGGTTGAAAGAAGAAGGTTAAAGTTGAAGAAACTGAGGCATATTAGCATGTAGATCATAAGATTCAAAGAGAATCTGACAACTATCTTGATAAAAGGGAACATGAAGGGCTGTCATGTAGAAAAGAGTTCAGACTTGCTTTGTTTGGCCCAAAGAGCAATGGGTAGAAAGTGAAGAAGCAAATTTAGGTTTTGACATTGGGTCAAAATATTTTCTAACAAATACTTCCTAACAATACTTTCTAACAAATTAGAGCTCCCCAAAAATAGTATGGCTTTCTTCAAGAAGTGGTAGGTTCCCCTTCTTTAGAGATCTTAAAGCACAGGTTGGAAGCTCACTTCTTGGGTATGTTTTAATGGGGATTCCTTTGTATTAGACTAGGCAGCTGTTGAGGTCCCTTACAATTCACAAATTCTGTGGCGTGGTTGGAGAACAGTTTTCCTAAAAAAACATTTAGGGGTTTCAGTAGACTGCAAACTCAACATCAGTCAACAGTATTTTAATGGCAATCAAAAAAGGTAATGTGATTGCAGGTTGCATGCAAAGCAATATAGCTTTAAAGAATAAGGAGATAAATTCTCACTTTAAAGTCTGCCCTGGTCAGAACACAACCAAAATATTGTGTTCTGTTCTAGGTACCATGGTTTAAGAAGAATATTGTTAATTAAGATGGATACTGTCCAGAAGGGAAATGCTGGTGGTAATATGCCTTGATTTCATGCCATATGACTATTAGTTGAAGGGAATGGAAATATTTACTCTGGAGAAGAAAAGGATGGACAAGATAGCTGTCTTTAAGTATCTGAAAAATTGTCATTTAGAAAAGAGATTAAATTTGTTCTTTTTTTTCTGCCTGAGGGAAGAACCAAGAACAATGGGTAAAATTTAGAGAGACAAATTTTGGCTTGCCATGAAAAACTTCCTAATGATGAGACCTATCCAAAGGTAAAATGAACTAACTTGGAAAAAGTGGATTACCTCTTAACTCAGTCTTCAAGAAAGACGTTAGGTAAAATTTTTCCATGTTGTAAAGAGGATTCTTTTTTCAAATGGACCAAATGCCCTCAGAAATCTCTTTCAAAACCTCAAATTCTATGATTTCACGAGTAGGAAGAATCTAAGCAGACATACGTGTGTATGTATTGCTGTCTTAAAGTATTGTAAGACAATATTCATGTCATTATTTTAACCATAGTTTATCAAGACTTACCAAAACTCACAATTTTAACTAAATTAACTGCAAACATTTCTGAAATACAACTTTTTCTCAAACTAACCTTTCGAGTATCAACTGAGGCAAACACATTTCCCCTTGAAGTACCACCACTGAAGCCCGGGACATACGTACTGAAAGCAATTTCTTCTAACCACGCAGGGACATCCTGTTGAGCCTAAACAGAAATACATCTCTTAAAACCAGCAATTACTACCCTCATGTCCAAACTGTATAACTGAAGTAATCAGAATAGATTACATCTCCTGAGTTTTGCTTCATATGTACTCAAAACTTTTAAATGTTATATCATAAGATGTGGAAAATTCCTTAAATGTTTAGAACAAAACTTACATCTGACAGTACTTTTACTAAAGGTTGTGCTAAGTGGCTATCTGGTTCTGGATCAAAGAAAGAAATAGCTTTGCCAATGTTCCCACAGCGACCAGTACGTCCAATTCGGTGAACATATTCATCGATGGTGGAGGGAAGGTCAAAATTAATAACATGTTGAACATTTTCAATATCTAGCCCTCTGGCAGCTACTGAAGTAGCAACAAGAACTGGACACTTTCCACATCGAAAATCCCCAAGAGCTTGCTCTCTCTCCCTCTGTTCCCGATCACTTTAAACAAACAAAGATAAAACACATATTAGAATAGCTTTTTCAAAAGAAGTCCCCCCCCAAAAAAAGTTCTTGCCCCTAAGTAATCCAACCCCTAAAACGAGCTCATTGCAAATGAGATGACTAATACATGTTATAACTATAAGTGATATAAGTGACATAAGTCATTACACTTTACTGGGTAATCTATTTCTTCAAGAACATTTCTGAATTTAGGACCACAGATGTAAAGCTAAAAGGGACTTCAGAGGCCATACAATAAAAAATGAGAGAACTAAGTGAGTTCAGGGGAAGTTAAATGCTTCACCTAAGGGCACACAGGTAGAAAACATTACAGACTGGATTTGAACCTAAGTTCTCTAACTCAAGAATTGGTATTTCTTCCACTGTACCAACACTGCCTCATGAATCCAGTTTTAAGTATGAACATTTAACAATTAATGGTCTGCTGCACTGACACAAAATCCTTAAGAGTACAAATTGATGTATGTCACCAGCACTTGGGAACAAAGTCGTCATTTAATGAATTCTTGACTGAATAATAAAAGGTGGATTAGTTTACTAGTTAATAGTAAAAACATTTTCAAACCTTCCTATAATCAGAAGAGTTAAATTCAGCAGAAGAGAAAACAGGGAAATAAAATACCACAGGGTCAAAAGCTTAAATTCAGTGGAGAAACTGTTATTCATCAAGGACATTAGGATAATGATTCTAGTTTACCTCTCAAAAAACTATCTCCCTCAACAACCTGAAAAAAACTAGCTGTATGATTCAAAGAATAAGAACTAGTACAGTAAACATATTGAATCAATCTTGAATCCTAATTTCAGTTAAGCATCATAAACAATGGCAGATTTCTTAATAAGTTAAGGCCACCACATTGCTCAATTACAATTAATTATCATTACAAGTATAAAAGTCTTCACTTACCCATGAATACTTGTTGTTGATATTTTTTCTTGACAAAGAAAGGTTGCAATAAAATCAGCTTTTTTTTTAGTTTCAACAAACACCATTGTTCTTTCCTCACCTACAAAGCAACATAATAGATCAACAGTCAAATACAAAATTAGTAAAGAGCACGACAAGTGTAATATGTGGTCCTTAAAGCAGATGTTCTTAATCTTTTTTTGTGTCAGGAACTCCTTTAGTGAAACCTATGGACTGTTTTTCTCATGTCAATAAGCATTATTTAAGCACCTACCATGTTACAGATGATGTGCTAAGCACACAGAATGTTTTTAAATGGTAAGATAAAATACATAGGACTACATTAGAAACCAATTATGATGAAATATAGTTACCAAAATATTAAAAAAAATTCAGAAACACTAGGTTAAGAACACTTGCCTTAGAGTCATTCTTTTGTTTTTCCTGTGCTATAATTTACATGATCCCTAAAATGCTTCAAGCTGAGTTTTTTTAACTTGTATATAAAAGTTGAAATAGTTTCTAAGAAATTTAAATTGTGCTTTCTATTTAAATGCCCTAAAACCTAAAAGACAAATTCAGTATAAGATATATCATTAAGTTATTTTATCCTATACAAAACAAAGATGTCATTAAATGACATTCCAACAGCACATAATATTTAAAATTAAATTCATGTAACCTTTTTGAAAGGGAGTAGACTATATATATTGTCATCAGCTCATTTCCTTGTTAATATTCAATAACATCTTCAACTATTAAAACTTAAAGAAGGTTTTGATAAAAGTTGCAAATATAGACTCTTTTGTCACCTTGGGAGTCAATTTACAAATATAAAAACCATTTAGGAAAATGATTTCTATTTTAGCACATGAATAAGATGAAAACTGAACTAAGTTACTTAATAATTTAAGTTTACTGTATTGTCCTGGTTTTAAATTTTTTACATTTGTAACTACAATGAAGCACTAGAATAACATTCATTTGGATATTGGTTTTCCCTTGATTATGTGACCAGAATATCTTCTTTCCCTCCCCACTACCTCTAACCATATATTTCTATGATGACACTCTTTTTTTAGTAGCATTTTATTTTTTTCTAATTACACGTCAAGATAATTTTTAACATTCGTTTTTTATAAAATTTTGAGTCCCAAATTTTCTCTTTCCCTTCATCCCCTCCCCCCCAAAAACAGTAAGCAATATGATATAGGTTATTTATGTGCAATCATGTAAAACATATTTCCCTATTAGTCATGTTATGAAATTAGAAACAAAAGGAAAAAACATGAAAAAAATAAAGTGAAAATTCTATGCTTCAATCTAACATTCAGACTCCATCATTTCTCTCTCGATGTAGACAGAATTTTCCATCATGAGTCTTCTGGAATTGTGTTGGCTATTATGACATTCTTTACACCACTTCTGCGTAATTCCTAATTTGTACTGTGCTGCATCCTGTTCACACCCTCCAGGTGCCTCTCCATAACCCTTTGGATAATGCTGGCTTAGTAATGATTAAAAAAAAGGGGTCCTTTGTTTTGGGAAAAACTTGAAGTCATTAATAAAAGTGGACAATCTTCCAAAAAACAATCAAACTCACTATCTTCCTCTAAGTTCAATTCTGAGTCTAATTTAATATTCGTTTGCAATGTCAATCCCACAAATACTGATACATGTAGGGCCAACCACCCAATTGAATATCATAGTCTCAACAATAAGCATTTTTCAGCCATCTGATTTTTCCTTCACAACTGGAAAGAACTCCTGAAATGATGAGATCACAAATCCATTTCAATATGAATACTTGGTGCATACCATATTCAATATTTCCCAACTGTTTTGTCAAAAAAAAAGAATTCATCATATGTAGGCATGAGGCTTTTAGGAAGCCTAACAGCCTTTTGCTTCTTTCATCCCTTAATCATGAATACATGTTTCACTGTTCTTTCCTTTGTTAACATGTACATCGAAATCACTGAGTATCAAAGAATACTGGATGATCTAATCAAGTTGTTCATAGAATTTTTCTACTTCTTCATCTTCTCCAACAGATTATTGGGACATGAGCTGAAATTATCATTAGCAAGATGCTGGAAACCATCTAAGATGAAACCTGCTGATGAACTGTGAGGAATGTGTATTGAGGCTATGTAAGAGGAAAAATTCAATCAATCACTGATGGAGTTAAACAAAAATCTACATTAATTTGCATTGGTTAATTATGCAATTGTTTGGTGTGATCTTAGTCAAACAAAAAATCACGAATCATTTACTAAGTGCTTTACCATGTGTCAAGAACTGTTAGACTCAAGATATATACACAAAAAACGCAATAGGCCTTACCCTCAATGAGCTTACATCCTAACAAGAAAAATAACTCTTCTCTCCTAAGTTACTAACGATCCCTTAAAAGACCAAATCTAATGACTTTTTCTCAATCCTTATCTTTCTTGACCTTTCTGTAGCACTTTATATTGTTGACCACCCTCTCCTCCTGAATGACTTCTCCTCTATGGGTTTTCAACATAGCATTCTCTCTTGCTGCTGTGTGACCATGCCTTCTCATTTTCCTTTCCTGGATCATCATCTCTATCAATTCCTAAATGTATGTGTATCCTAAAGCTCTGTCCTGGGTCCTCTTTGTTTTTCTTTCCATACTATCCCATGAATTCAATTATCTCGTCTTCCAAATCTACATATATATACACTATTATCTAGTCACACTATTTATTCTTCTTGTTATTCCTTGTATACTACATCTCCCATCCCTTTGCCTTTACACTGGATACCCCTATGCATGCAATAGTTTCTAACTTCACCTTCATTTTTAATAACTCTTGTGTTTCAAAAATACCTATACATGTGCATATTATCTCCCCACCCAAAAGAATTTAAGCTATTTGAATACAGAGATTATTCTGTTTTGTATCTTTAACCAAGCATCTAGCATAGTGCCTGGAACACAGCACGCACCTAATAAAAAACGTATATATGTATATGTGTACATATTCAAAATATATTCAACATAATAAGGCAGTAGCAGCGTGGGGGTGGGAGGAGAGGAGATCTGGAAAAGGCTCTTATAGAAGATTTTACTTGACCTAAGTTTTGAAGGAAACTAGAGATTTTAAGAAGCAGAAATAAGAAAGGTATGCAACTCAGGAATAAGAGGCAGTAAGAACAAGTTGGCTGACCTCTCTAAACCTCAGTGCCTGGCAAACAGTGAATGCTTAATAAATGCTTGCTGACAGACGTGTGAAATTAGGATGTTGGACTGGATGACCTCTAAGGTCTCTTCCAATTCTAGATCCATGAAGTATATAAACACAAGGGGGACAAAAAAATTGCTGCAGAGCTCACTGGTGACTTTAAAAGTAGAGTTCAATGAGTGGTGAGGATACAAATGGTACAAGGTGAAGGAGGGATGAACATCAAGTGTGCAGTAAAACATCTAACAGAGTAACCTGAGTGGGAGAGGTAAATAAGCCCACTCCCAAACACAAAGAAAACCTACACATATTTTAAAGGGAAAAAAGGCAGGAGAAAGAGAAAATAAAAAGACTAGAAAAGAAATAAATAAAGTAGCAAGAGTCCTCATCTGGCAAAAAAGGGATTGTATTCAAAAGCATAATCAAGATAGTAGCTTTTGATGAATAGGATATAGTTCAATACCAAGACATAGTTTAGAATTTCTGTTTTCAGTATAATTATTTCTCAGGGGAGAATGGTTCACAGATCAAAAGTCAAACTGGAAGAAATGGTATTAAAGGAACATGCAACTGGTCATGATAGAAACAAATTCTGTATCATAGACATGAAATTACCACATTTATTCAAAGACTTCAAAGCAATCTGAAAAATGGAAGCAGAAATTATCAACATTTATCTTTAAAATGTCCTTAGAGAAATGTTAAAGATTCTTTGGGAATCAAAACCTAAATATATTATTCTTAAAATTCCATAACATGTTCCTTAAACATTTCTTAAAGTCAGTTAATTTTTAAAGACTAAATTCATTACAAAGAGTAAGTATATCAATGTTACCTATGTTTCGTAGCATTTCAACAAGCTTTTCTCGTTTTGAGTACTGGCCAACTTGCAAAACAGTCTGCTGAACATCACTACAAGCTCCACCCACTTGTCCAACAGCAACAAACAAATAGTCAGTTTTTAAAAACTCTCCAGCCAATCTAGAAAGGAAAACAATAATTACTTAACCTCTCAACGCCTCCTCCCCACCTCATAATCATTTTTACTCTGGTATTCCTTTAGAATTAGTTAAAAATTTACTAGATAGCTACTTCTAATTATTTCAATCACAAATAAAATTGCTGATTAGCACATTTATCCAATACTATTTGAAAAGTTATTAAATAAGCAAAACTTTGTAAAAACATAAAAACTGGCAATGAAAGAATGTGTCAAATTATGTTAATAATACCAAATAAATTTACTAGCTCAACAAGGTATTTGTCACTTTTACTCATCATAAAAATTAAGGTGAATATTAAATTGAGACTACAATCCATGAGGCTAGCTCTTATTCTGTTAAGTTACTCAGTGTCAGGCCTATTGTGAAAAGATTCATGGTTAAATATGGTTTTCTCCCATCTACTAGAGAAAAATCTAGGCTTACCATATACACAATGATGAAACTGTATTTGGTTAAAAAAAAAACCCAGCAACAAACAAAAAAACCTAACACATGACTCACAATCCAGTTTTCCAACATTCCTGGGACACCCATGACTCAAAAGAGGGCAACAGAAATGAAACCTGTGAAGGCAGAAACAAAATGTAGCCACAGAATGGATAGATGAGATAAGAATAAGAACTACAAGATGACACTGAGACTGTGGACGTACCCTCAATACTAAGAGCAAAGTTTGTAAGAAATGATGTTTTGGGCTCTGTTCGAACATGGCAGCACCTGGCATGTGAAGGAGGGATGAACACCAAGGATACAGTCAAACACCTGGTAGAGTAACCTGAGTGGTAGATCCCATGTGAGATCTCCAAGGGAAGCTGGAGATCTGTCTGTGGTTCAGGAGACATCTGTGTTGGAGTTATACAGTGGTAGAAACAAGATTTGGCCACTGATTGACTACGTGTCATGAAAATATGGAATTGAGGATGACAACAAGTTGTGAAGCTAAGTAAACTCAAAGGATGGTGTTGTGTCCCCTTGACAGAAAAAGAGAAATTCAAAATAAGGTTGGTTTTGTGGTGAAGGTTAATAAACTCTATTTTGTTGTGGTTTTAATTTTTGGCGAGGCAATCAGGGTTAAGTGACTTGCCCACTGTCTAAACTCCATTTTGGATGTGGTGATTTTGAGATATAGATAGGGCATTGGGTAAGAAACATCTAATAAGCATTTTGTAATACAAGACTGGAAGCTCAGGGAAAACATTAGGACTGGATACACAGATCTGGGAGTCAGTATAGAGATGATAATTAAACCCATAAGAGATGATGAGGTTACCAAATAAAAGAGTGTAGAAAGAAAGAAAGAAAAAAGGGCGCAGGATAAAACTTTTGGACACATCTACACTTAGGGGGTGTGAAATGGATAATGATCCAGCTAAGAAAACCAAGAAGAGGCCAAACAAGCAGAAGGAGAACAAAGAAAAAGCAGTATCATGAAAACTCAGAAAGGAAAAACTATCTAAGAGGTAAGGATGGTCAGTCAACAGTGTCAAATGCTACAGAGAGAAGATCCCTAGATTTGGCAATTTAAAAACCCTTTGTAATTATAAAAATGGACACTAGGTGGCGCAGCAGAAAGAGTGCCAGGCCTGGAAACAGGAAGACTAAAGCACAGGAAGAGATAAAATGATAGTAGATTTTAAGTACAGAAAGGAATTTCTGAGATTTTGATCCTGGAAGTAGAACACTTATGGGTGTTAGCAAGATCAGTGTTATAATCATTCCTGTGTGTACATAAAAGAGAACAAGGTAGTGGGTTTATAAGCACTGAGTAGACTGAGGAATTGATGGTTATGGTCTTCAGTCAGATATGAAAACGACTAAACTACAACAATGGGGGCCTAAAACCAAGGATTGGGCATCTTTATTATAGAATAATATAATCACCCTGGGCACTGAGAGATTAAGTGATGTCCTCAGGATCATACATATAGTATATGGCAAAGATGGCACTCAAACTCAGATCTTCCTGATTCCCAGGATAGCTCTCTACCCAAGACTATACCACAGAGTAGGGAACTAAAAGTTATCGTAATATCAAAACATTTGCTAATGAACATTGATAACTAATAACATTAGTCTCTATCCTGACACATCCAGTCAAGTGGTTCTTTTAAGTCATTGCTTCAAAAGAGAATGGTTTAATTATCAAAGAATTAAGAGAGGTACTCGGAAAAAATGAGAAATCTCTTCACTAATATGACCCTGATAAGAAAAATCAAGCTTGAAGAAAAGATAAAATAAACTTCAATATTTTTTCATTTCATTTCTAAAGACAAAGTTCAATCAAACATTTTATTATTTACTATTGAAATATTGTTCTCCAGTTTAAATAGATTCACTTTAAGTGACTTTTCCCAAGTACCAATTATTCTCATATATTGAGGACCTCCTAAATAGTGGTATGTCAATGGATCTGGCATCTCTTTAATCAATGCAAGCAAATCCTTTCAACAATGCAGACAGCAACCCATACACACCTTCTCATCATGAGTGACTCTTCTTATACATATATTCTCAATAAATATTCCATAGATAATCTAGCCAAAGTGCCAGAAACTAGGTGATTACTACCAACTCAGGCTTATCATCTTTTATGTTCATTATTATACGAACCAGCCCCACCACCTTTCTAGAATCATAATACTCATAAGTCTTTTTAATTCAACATATATATATCCAAGATTCCTTACTACAACATATCTGTCAAATAATAATCCAGTCTTTCAATAGTAGTAATGGAGGAGAACACTATCTCCAGAAGTAGTTCATTCCACTTTGGAATGGCTTTGTCAAAAAATGTTCCTTTTATCAAGTCTAACTACATCACTTTGCAACTTCCATCCAGTTTTGCACTCTGGGAACAAGCAAAACAAATCTAATTCCTTTTTCCACATAACTCTTCAACAATTGAAGATGACTACCATGCTCCTTCACACCCATTCTCTTCTTTTCCAGGCTAAATATTTCCAGTTATCTCAACTCATCCTCTATGGGTATGATTTTGGGGCTGTTACTATCAGGCTCTCCCTCCTCTGGATGTATTACAGCTTATCAATGTCCTTTAAATAATCTCACATTTTTCCTTTTGTGTCAACTAAAATTATGATTCCCGCAGACTATGGTATTTTGTGATTCACAACCATATATGATCCCCAGAATAATACTGGTGTTGAGAATAACTTCAGATCATTCAAAGTACTGCATCATTTCCCAAACACAATCTAATCTGTTTTCTTCCTAATCAATTATGGCCCAGTATCGATTTGTAGCAACTGCCTAACATATAAGTGCCAATGAACTCACTCAATAGCATGTCATAATCTCAGCAGGTCATTTTATATGGACAGCCAGGCTGATTGTTTTTGTTGGTCCTAGGTAACTGAAGGGCTCCTTTTAACATTCTTGACTTGAAATGATTTGCTGAAATACAGCTTGTAATCTTCTGCCATTTTCTCCTCTAATGCTTTGGAAATTTAAGATTACAGTATAAACTGGTCTTGCCCTTACTTTCTATGTTTCTCTCCCTGGCAAGGAGATTTAGTTTTTGGGACCAAGGTATATTTTGGAGTCTATCTTCTCAAATGAAGCAAATGATTTAAATCAAACTTCTGTAGAAAGTAGTGATAATACAAATCCATGTCTTTTCCTTTATTAAGTATCACTTTTCTGGCCTCAATAACTTCTTTGAACTACATCCAGGGGGATTTACTATAATTGCACACAGCATATTTTCATCTTTACGTTTCCCTCTAATTTAGTGTTATTTGGATCTTTGTTCTAAGATCTGATTGCACACAGCTTACTTAGAAATCATTCCTATTATCAGCAGATAGATATTTCCTATCTTATGATAGTCAATTTCATTTTTGTGATGCTTAATTCTCATCATCCAATGGGCAGCTAGGTTGTACAGCAGACAGAGCACTGGACCTGGAGTCAGGAAGATCTGAATCTAAATCTGACCTCAGAGACTTATTAGCTATATGATCTAGGGCGTCACTTAACTTCTCTTCCTCAACTGCAAAATGGAGATAATGATATCACCTATCTCCCAGGGCTACTGTGAGGATAAAGTGTGATATCTGTAAAGTGCTTAGCACAGTGGCTGGCACATAGTATGCACTATATAAATGCTGGCTATTACCTTCCAAAAGTCTTCTTAAAGAAAATATTCATAAGATTTTTTCCTGCTAAGATGGACATCTGAACAAGAGGCAGACTGCCTAGCTCTCACATACCTACTCCAACAAAACCCTAAAGTCCACACCATAAGGAATAATAATCAAGATATCTGTTAAGAAGAAAGTACAGTAAGTGACTTCTTTCTCCTTTAAACGATATGCAGTCAGGCAACTCCTGCTAGCAAAACTGCCCCTACCTCTGCTACTTTCAGAACTATCAGAGATGGCCAAGGAAACAATAGCTTCCTAGGCTGTGGCCACAGGCAACAAAAGTAGTGGCTCCCCTGAAAAATCCCCACGGTGGTCAGAAAGCCTGAGGTTGGGGATCTTGGAAGGCTTACAGCAAGAATGGGCAGCAGCCAGTACGGTACCCAAACATTCAAACTGGGATAGCCCAAAGCCAGGGGCTCTGGGGTCTCTAAAATTCTGTCCTAAGATGCCAGAGAGGACCTTGAAAATCCAACATTCCTATCCTGAAAGATCCAGTCGATTCTACCCTCAGTAGGAGGCAAGCCCAGGAGTCCTGAGGATCCAAGGAAACAACACACAGGTATAACCTTCCCCTCTCACCCAAAAGCAAAAAGCTGGAGGAAGAGCTGAAATGAAATGAAATGAAAATGAAATGAAAAGGACATTAAAATAGGGGTGGGAGAGAACTAGAATCTTAAGAAGGGCCTTAGAATGCCTCTTAGACAACTGAGGAATGTCAAGTAACTGTGATTTATAAATGCAGGGAAGATTACTGCACCATATAAAATAAAGGTGATTTCAGACAATCTCAGTAGAAATAAGTGACATAATTCTAGGTCTGTATCCCAAACAGAGCATACAAATGGGGAAAGGACCCACATGTACAAAAATATTTATAGCAGCTCTTTTTGTGGTGGCCAAGAATTGGAAATTGAGGGGATGCCCATCAGTTGGGGAATGGCTGAACAAGTTGTGGTATATGAATGTAATGGAATACTACTGTGCTATAAGAAATGATGAGCAGACGGGCTTCAGTAAAACCTGGAAGGACATATATGAACTGATGCTGAGTGAAGTGAGCAGAACCAGGAGAACACTGTACACAGTAACACCTACACTGTGTGATGACTGACTTTGATAGACTTAGCTCTTCTCAGCAATGCAAGGCTCTAAGACAATTCCAAAAGACTCATGATGGAAAATGCTATCCATATCCAGAGAAAGAACCATGGAGTCTGAATGCAGATCAAAGTATACTATTTGCTCTTTTTTTTTGTTGTTTCTTCTTTCTCATGGTTACTCTCATTGGTTCTAATTATTCTTAATATAAATATATATGTATAGTCCATATCAGATTGCACGCCATCTTGGGGAGGGGTGAGAGAAGGGAGAGAGAGAAAATTTAGAACTCAAAATCTTATGGAAGTAAATGCTGAAAACTAAAAATTAATTAATTTTTTAATAAAGAATCAAGCGATACAGAGTGAAGTAAGCACAACCAAGAAAACAATTTATACAAGTACAACAATATTGTAAAGAAAAATAACTTTAAAAGGCTTAACTGATCAAAGTTTTGGTGATTGTTTTCAAATTTCTTTTTGTCTTTAAAAATATTGTTATTATATAAGATGACTATCTGGCAGGAAGAAGAGGGATGGATATTGAGAAAAAATTGTGACATAAAAAAAGAATTAATAAAAATTTATTTTAAAAAACTCTGATAATAATCAAGCATCTATCTGGAGAACATATGGTGAGACACGTTACCCACCTCCTCAGGGAAAAGTGACAGATACAAGGTGCAAAGACATACATTTTTGGGAGGGGCAGAGCCAAGATGGCAGAGGGAAAGCAGTGACTTGCTAGAGCTCTCCCCCAAACCCCTCCAAATACCTATAAAAAATGGCTCTAAACAAATTCTAAAGCAGCAGAACCCACAAAAAAACAGAGTAAAACAAATTTCCAGCCCAAGACAACCTGCATGGCTGATAGGAAAGGTTTATCACACCAGGCTGGGATAGGAGCGCAGTTTGGCATGGGCGTACAGGCCGCAGCGACCCTGGAGCAGGCCTCAGAGGACTGAATCACGGGCAGCTGTGGCGGTTTCCAGACTTCTCAACCCACAAACGCCAAAGACAAACTTAGAAGGTCAGTGGAAAAAGTCTGTTACTGCTGTGAGAGAAGAAGCTAGGTTGTCCTGAGCGTCCGGCCCACAGACTGAGGGGTAATCGAGTGGCTGATCAGAGGGGGATTGCAAAGATCTCTTTGCCAGGGCTGAGGCAGAGATCTCTTGCTTTGCCCGTGCTTGGATCTGAGTCACAGTTCTGAGGGGCGGTACTGGGGCGAAGAAGAGCGATGGCATGGTGGAGTTTGTTGTGGCGGTGGAGAGGAAACACCTCGCCCCTTATCACAGAACCTTGGAAGAACTGACACTTTGCAGGTCCCTAGAAGTATCTCTGAAAATAGCTGTACAAACCCCCGAAGCTTGGGATAGTACATTCTCCACACTGGAAACAGACTCTTACCTTAACAAAGAGTTTAAAACTCAAGTAACTGGTTGGGATCATGAGCAAGCAGCGCAAAAAGAATCAGACTATATTATCTTACTTTGGTGACAAAGAAGATCAAAACATACAACCAAAAGAAGAAAACAAAGTCAAAGCTGCTACATCCAAAACTTTCAAGAAAAATATGAATCAGTCCCAGGCCTTGGAAGAGCTCAAAAGGGATTTTGAGAAGTAAGAGAAATAGAGGAAAAACTGGGAAGAGAAATGAGAGTGATGCAAGAAAATCACGAAAAGCAAGTTAACAGCTTGCTAAAGGAGACCCCAAGAAATACTGAAGAAAATAACACCTTAAAAATAGCCTAACCCAAATGGCAAAAGAGGCCCAAAAAGCCAATCAAGAGAAGAATGCCCTAAAAAGCAAAATTGGACAAATGGAAAAGGAAGTCCAAAAGATTACTGAAGAAAATACTTCCTTAAAAATTAGAATAGAGCAATTGGAAGCTAGTGACTTTATGAGAAATAAAGACACTGTAAAACAAATCCAAAAGAATGAAAAATTAGAAAACAATGTGAAATATCTCATTGGAAAAACAACTGACCTGGAAAATAGGTCCAGGAGAGAGAACTTAAAATTTATTGGACTATCTGAAAGCCATGATCAAAAAAAGAGCCTAGTCATCATCTTTCAAAAATGATCAAGGAAAACTTCCCTGATATTTTAGAACCAGAGGGCAAAATAGAAATTGAAAGAATCCACCGATCTCCTCCTGAAAGAGATCCCCAAAGGAAAACTCCTAGGAATATTGTAGCCAAATTCCAGAGATCCCAGGTCAAGGAGAAAATATTACAAGCAGCCAGAAAGAAACAATTCAAGTATTGCGGAAACACAATCAGGATAACACAAGATTTAGCAGCTTCTACATTAAGGGACCGCAGGGCATGGAATATAATATTCCAGAGGGCAAAGGAGATAGGATTACAACCAAGAATCACCTACCCAGCAAAACTGAGTATAATCCTTCAGGGGAAAAAATGGTCATTCAGTGAAATAGAGGACTTTCAAGCATTCTTGATGAAAAGACCAGAGCTGAATAGAAAATCTGATTTTCAAATACAAGACTCAAGTGGAACATGAAGAGGTAAACAGGAAAGAGAAATCATAAGAGACTTATTAAGGTTGAACTGTTTACATTCCTGCATGGAAAGACGATATTTGTAACTCATGAGACCTTTGTCAGTATTAGGGTAGTTGGAGGGAAAAAATTATATGTATGTGTATATATAGAGAGACAGATAGAGGGCACAGGGTGAATTGAACATGAAAGGGTCATATCTGGAGAATAAAATTAGGGGGTGAGAGAGGATTATACTAGGAGAAGGAGAAAGGGAAGGGTAGAACAGGGTAAATTATCTCACAAAAAAAAACATAAAAGAAAAGGCTCTTACAGTGGAGGGGAAATGGGGGAAGGTGAGAGGGAATAAGTGAATCTTATTCTCATAGGATTTGACTTAAGGAGGGAATAACATATACACTCAATTGGGTATGGAAATCTGTCTTACCCTACAGGAAAATAGGAGGGGAAGGGGACAAGAGAGTAGGGGGACGACAGAGAGGAGGGCAGATTGGGAAAGAGGGTAATCAGAAGCAAATACTTCTGAGGAGGGACAGGGTCAAAAGAAAGAATAGAATAAATGGGGGGGGCGGGATAGGATTAAGGGAAATAGAGTTAGTTTTTCATAGCATGTCCACTATGGAAGTGTTTTGCATAACTGCACATGTATAGCTTGCCTTTTCAACGGGGGTGGGTGGGGAGGGAGGAAGGGAGAAACTTTGGAACCCAAAGTTTTAAAAACACATGTTTAAAAAGAAAATGTTTTTACATGCAACTGGAAAATAAGAAATATAGGAAATGCGGTACAGAAATCTATCCTGCCCTACAGGAAAATAGAAGGGGAAGGGGGGGAGAGATAGCAGGGAAAGCAGACTAGAGGAAGGGGTATTCAGAATGCATGCCATCTTGGGGTGGTGGGAAGGGCAAGATGAGGTGAAAATTTGGAACTCAAAATCTTATGGAAGTAAATGTTGAAAACTAAAAATAAAAATTAAAAACAAAAAGACATACATTTTTGGACATGGCAACCATGTGGATTTGTTTTGCTTATGCTTATCTGTTACAAAATTTTTGGAGTTTTTCCCCTTTCTTTTGGTTAATTGGAGGGATGAGTAATGGGTTTAGCAATACTGATGATCCAAAAAAAAAAAAAAGAGGGTCATTGTAACATTTTAAAAATGCACCCGGGGGGGAGGAGGGAGGGGAAGCTAGGTGGCGCAGTGGATAGAGCTCTAGCCCTGGAGTCAGGAGGACCTGAATTCAAATCCAGCCTCCATAACACTCCCTAGCTTTATGACTCTGGGCAAGTCACTTAACCCCAACCGCCTCACAAAAAAATGCACAGGAAAAAGTTCATAAGGAAACAACATCAGGACAGTTTTGAAAGTACCATTTAGAATTTATTAAAACAAAAAATGTGAAATCAAGATTTAGAGTTTCATACAGAATCCTCTTTTTGCATTCAAGTTCAAAATAAAAAAATACAATTAAAAATATTTTTAAAAGTATTCATGATATATAGACTGAGTACTCTACAAGCCTTAGACAGATTTCCTTCCTTCCTTAACTCTGAATCATTTTCCAATACTTTTTATTTTCAGGCTTCCCAGTCCCCACCTTCATGATGAAGTCAACACAAAACTTATCAATGTATATAATGACTTGTTCTGGAGGATCTTGTCAAATTCTTCACAGAATTTTACTACTTCTTCATCCTCCACCAAGTAAAATTACCAAGAGTGCCACTAGAATGATATTTCTTATTGCCTTTGGGAACAATATGAAATTTACTCTGGTGGTTTCTTTATCGGCTTCTCCAAGAAAAGCCTGAAAAAACCCTACTGTTTAGGTGAAACTTCCTTTTCTCTTCTGGTTTGAATTGCAGCAAGAATTTCAATATTAATATGGTTGAATTTCTCTAATAGTGTATCAAATAATCACTGGATGAAAGTCTCATTTTTACTGTACTAAAAGTTAAATCAGTATTTACAAACCATCTAAAAACTGTGAGCACCATGTTTTTTCTACTACTCTGACCCCATCACTGCAAAATCAGAAGTCAAAAGGGTAATCTGATGGAGAGAATAAGAAATGAAGAAAAGGCATCTTATTTATACAAATGAATCATAAGAGAATGCAGAACGAAGGCATTCATTTCACATGTGCTTCTTAAAAGACTTATTTTTGGAATATTTACAGATTAGTTCTTTAGATGCTTACATCTGATGAAAGCATAAAGAGGAGGATGCACCAGAAAGTCTCATACAAATCCAGTACCTATACAGGAAAGAGGCTTAGAACCAATGCAGCTAGGGTATAGGAGAAAGAGAAGGATCTGGAATCCAAAGACCTGACATTTAGTACCTTAGGCACATCACTTAAACCACTATGCCTCCATTTCCTCATCTCTAAAATGGAGAAAATCACATATACTACTTATAATTCACAGGTTATGGTGAAGCTTTTACACAAAATAATATGTCTAAAGCACTCTGTATCTTGTAAAGCACTATATAAATGCCAGCTATTATTTTCCACTGTATTGTTAGTAGTAACAGAAAGAAATAAAGAATAGATCTCCCAAATTATAAAAGAAGTTAACTATAAGAGATTCACTTAAGTAACCTTTTCAGAAATGTGTTTTGTTCTATAAATTAAAACTAAAGATGTATTAAAATCTAAATTCAAAAAAATTAATTCTGCCAATTAAGATTAACACACTAGTTGACTGCTCATAAAAATGTTGATGCATATACCAAAGCTATTTTTAAAACAAAAAAAATTTACCTTTGAATTTCCTCTGGAAAAGTGGCACTAAACATCAGGGTTTGGCGCTGTTCTTTTGATGGCATTGCCGGAAAGGAAATTAGCTTCTTCATTTCAGGACCAAAACCCATATCCAGCATTCGGTCAGCTTCATCCAGTACCAAATATCTGACTTGTCTGAGGCCAATCTTTTCCGAAGGGCAGAAAGAAAAATGTATATGACTGATTAAAATTAAAATATTAATTTAAAATTTTTAGTCTATTTCTGTTTAGGCTGTATATTAAAAGTTAATTCCTGAATAAACAATGTTATTTTTCCTTATCTCATAACCCTAATATTCAATTTTCTCACCATCCAGGAACTACCAGGAATCTCACTCTCACAGAAGCCAGTGCAAAATGTTAAAAAATAAAAGCATATATTGGAACGATGGAGAAAGGAAAATAAAAATAAGATTTGTAATTTCTTACAGGTTAAATCTGATGAAAAGTTCAAAATGTCTTGTTGACATTGCTACAGAAAATGTCTGAAGAGATAGCTAGCTAGCTTTTTCACTAAACTGAATACTCTCAAGAAGTAATCTGTAAAAAGAGAAAACTAAACCTATCAGATACATGATGCTACATGGAATAGCACACAGATAATGTATGTTTCAAGT
Source organism: Vombatus ursinus (assembly GCF_900497805.2). Lineage (NCBI taxonomy): Eukaryota > Metazoa > Chordata > Mammalia > Diprotodontia > Vombatidae > Vombatus > Vombatus ursinus. The sequence continues at coordinate 21,478,605 of NW_020954550.1, forward strand.
CAGGTATTTTTCTTATTCTGTGATTCTCAGATGGTTAGTAAAAAAAATGCTGAATTACTTCTAAGTTATTGTATGTGTGGCAAAAAATGCAATGAAGCTTGATTTAGAGATTCAAAGTAGTCTGGAGTTTTAGCACACTTCCCCTCCTATAAAGATCTACTAAATTTCTAAGCCCATATCACTGAAAATCACCCTCACATTTGAAAGGAGGTTAAGTAAGAAGAAAGTAAGATACTGGGTTAAACACTGTCAAAGTTTTCTTCCAGCATAAAACCACAACAATATTCATTAGGAAACATATTTAGAATTTTTCTAATAAAGGAATTTTGTAATTAAATCCACATTCTAATATCACCTTATAGATCCTACCTTTTCTTTACCTATGATGTCCATTAGCCTTCCTGGTGTAGCACATAAAATGTTACAGCCTTGCATTATCTGGCGAATTGAATGTCCCAATTGTGTTCCCCCATAGATTACAACAGGTCTTATACAAGTCCTTTTAACAAAAAGAATACTGTCAGTTTTTATTTCTTAAAAAAATTAAAGTTCACTAAGTATTCATTATATGAATCACCATGAAAAGTAACACCTATATGTATATGGTATTAATAATGATGATGAAACCAATCACACCCACTTTTTTAGACAAATGATGAGAAAAATATTTTTTCAGAAACTTCTATGAAAGGAAAAAATGTTACAATGGGCACCTCAGACATACTTACCCAAAAGAAAATTTCCTTGCTTCCAAAAAGATCTGGTTGATCAACTCTCTAGTTGGAGCAACAATAATACACTCTGGTTCCTGCTGATCTTTAAAACGACTGGCAGTTACTCCATCCCGCATCATATGAGCCAAAATTGGCAAAAGAAAAGCTGCCTAAAGGTTAATTGTAAAATTTACAATATTTTATAATATAGTACATTTCTCCATGGAAAAAAATTAAATATATTTTCAACAGGGAAACAGAAAACCAACTCAAATTTCTAAAGAAGAGACAACATTTAAGGTCTCTATGCTTATCTTATATAGGAGACATGAACTGTCAGTCTTTGATATCTCAGCTGAAAATTTACTTCAGTCATTTATAAACTCAGTATCTTCAATTCTTATCCCATGACCTATTCTTCCATACACAAAGATGGTCACCCTCTTGATTCCACCCGTACTCTCTCCCCACCCCACCAAGTATCCTAATTCCTTAATAAAAAAGTCTCTGATATTCCTTTATCTGGCCATAACCTCTATAATTCCATCTCTCCCTTTGCTTTACCTCTCCTAGACCCACATTCCACATCTTCAATCTTTCTATCCCTTGGTACTTTATAGGTCCATTATCCCTGTTTGGATATCACTTTCCTCCTTTACCAATCTCAATCCTATAACTAACCAATTTAACCACAAACTGTAGTCTAATTCTGAATCCCTCTCCCTTACCACCCCTGATCATGGTTCATCCCCTGTCAATCCTTGTATATTCCCACCATCAACATCCTTCACTCCCACTGCATGACACTCTAGCTTGACAAGGCTATCATACTATGATCTGGTGTTTATATACTCTCCCCCAATTGTAGATGTTCCCTGAAGTTCTGTCCTCGTCCCTCTTCTCTCTCAACTCATCAGCTCTTACATGTTTAATTACCATCTCTAAGCAAATGAAACTTCTATGTCTAGTCCCAGTTTCTCTCCTAAGTTTCAGTTCCATATCACCACATGGCTAACAGACATTTCAAATTAAATTGTTTCAGAGACATTGCAAATTCAAAATCTATCTCTCAAATCTATCCCCCCCTTTTACAAACTTCCATACTTCTATCAAAACCACCACAAGGTATGTAATCTTGGTATTATCATCTCTTCTATGTTGCTTTATCCCATTGCAAATACCTCACCTTTAGATGCCAAAAATTGTCATTTCTCCCTATACAATACATTCTTCACACAGCTGCCAAGCTGATTTCCTTGAGCACAGTTCTGATCATGTCACTTCCCTAACTCAATACACTGTCTAATGCTTCTACCATAATTTTTCTGTTTAGCTTTTACAGCCCTTAACAACCTGGTCCCAACCTATCTCAATAGCTTCATTATACATTACTCCCCTTCCCACAGTCTGAGGGCCAGACAAATTAGTCTTCTTTTTCTTCCTTATATATGTCACCTTATCTCCTATCCTTAAACCTTTGCCCTGGCTGTCTCCCCTGCCTGAAATGCATTCCCTTCTCATGAAACTGCTTTCTTTCCTCAAGACTCAATTCAAGTGGTGCCATACCAATTAAACTAACGGATTACTTTATAGAACTAGAAAATAACAATAATAATGAAATTCATCTGGCAGATGAAAAGATCATGAACATATAGGGAACTGAAATATCAAGGAAGATCAAAAATATAAAGGGAAATGAAAAACAGCAAGTTTGAAAAAGCAGTAACAGCTCAAACTATGCTAGAAAGCAGTAATCACCAAAACATTTGTACTGGTTAAGAAATAGGCTGATCAATCAAAGAGATTACCTATATAATATAGAGAAGCAAATAAGTGCATAAGTGTAGTTTTTGACAAACGCGAACATCCCAGACTTTGGGGCAAGAACTCATTATTCAACAAAAATTGCTGGGGAAAAACTGGAAAACAGCCTAGCAGAAACTAGGTATAGACCAATATTTCACATTGTATACCAAGATAACTTCCAAATGAGTTTATGTCTTAAGACATAAAGGGTAACATAAAAAAATTAAAGGAGCAAGGAAGAAATTATATATCAGATCTGGTTTGTGACTATAAAATACAAAGAGAATCACAGAAAGCAATATGGGCAATAATGATCACACAAAATTTTAATGCACAAATAAAATCAATGCAGCTAAAGTTGGGAAAGAACCAGGTAAATAAGAAGGAAAATCTTTTCCACAAGTTTCTCTAGTAAAGGTCTCATTTCTAAAATATATATGGAACTGATTCAAATTTATAACAGTAAGAACCACTCCCCAATTAAGGATATGAATAGGCAGTTTTCAATGGAAAAAATTCAAACTACAGTCATATAGAAAAATATTCTAAATCACTACTAATTAAAGAAATACAAATTAAAACTACTCTGAGGTTTTACTGCATACCAATCAAGCTAACAAACTTGATAAAAAAGGAAAATGAAAAATGTTGGAAGGGATGTGGAAAAACAGGTACATTAATGCACTGCTGATGGAACTGTGAACTTATCCAACCATTCTGGAATGCAATTTGGAACTATGATCAAAAAAATCTACTAAAATCTACACATCCTTTGGACACAGTAATCCCACTGCTGGCTCTGTACCCCAAAGAAATCAAAGAAAGAAGAAAGGGAATCATATGTACAAAAATATTTATAGCAGCTCTTATGTGGTGGCAAAGAATTGGAAAACTGAAAGGATGCCCATCACTTGGTAAAAAGATGAACAAGTTATGGAGGATGCCCATCATTTGGGGAAAGGATGAACAAGTTATGGTGTAAGAATGTGATGGAATACTATTGGACTGTAAGAAATGATGAAAGGAATCGTTTCAGAGATGCCTGGGAAGCTTTGTATGAACTGATACAGAGTGAAGTAAGCAGAATTAAGCTAATAATTTATAGAATAACAGCAATATTATAAAGACGATACTGTGAAAGATTTAGGAACTCTGATCAGCCCAGTGACCAATCACACACAATTCCAGAGGATTCGAGATGAAATGTATTACCCATCTCCTGACAGTGATGGTCTCAAAGAGTACAGATTAAGATATATTATTTTTTGGACATGATCAACACACAAATTTGCTTTCCTTGACTATACACATGTGTAAGAGGTGTTTTGTTTTTCTTGCTTTCTCATTTGGTGAGGGAGGGAGAGCAGAAGAAGAAGGAAGGGGAAGGGGGGAAATGTGGATCGAAAAATAAAGTATAAATTAAACAACTCTGCAAACATTAAAAAGGACTCAATTCAAGCATCCTCTTCTTCTACACAAAGCCTTCCCTGATTCCCTCTAAACTATTAATGCCCTCCCTTGCTTAAATAACATGTATCTTCTCTTTATATTTAACCTATATATTTATGCATGTGCATATTCTCTCCCCCAACAGAAAATAGATATCTTGAGAATGGGGATTTTTCTTTTCTTTTAAATTTTATCCCTAATGCCCAGCATTGTACCTGACAGCTACATAGTAGATATTAACAAATATTTGTTGACTACGTGATCTACTAGCTAGTTAGGAAGAAAGATGAAAATAAGATAGCTTTATTCTTTAAAAAGACACAAATATAACCTGAGGTTGATCATCACCACAGGATGTCTTCAGCACACTCTTCTAAAATGACATCTTCTAAGGTAATCATAAAATCATCACTCAATATCCTCCTGGATAATCTCTTTCTGGGTTTTTGTGATAATGCTCTCTTGCTTCTCCTCTTATACGTCTGACCACTTCTCCATCTCCTTTGTTGGCTCCTCTTCCATATCACACTACCTAATTTTGGCTGTACCTCGAAGCTATATTTTGGTCCTTCTTCCATTTTCTCTCTATAATCTCTCATTTGGGGACTTCATTGCCTCCCACAGATTAATTATCATCTTTATGCAAATGACTCCCAGATCTACATTCCAGCTTCAGTCTCTCACCCAAGCTCTAGTCACACATCCCCAATTGTTCACTGGTTATCTCAAACTGGATGTTCAAAAGGCTTTTAAAAATCCAACGTATCCAAAGCAGAACTCATCTTTTCTCAAACACTAGCATTTTAAACATCCCTATTTCTGTCAAAAAAAACCCATCATCCTTTCATTCACAACACTGGCCTTGTCTTTGCCTCCTTCCTGTCCCTCCTCATCATGCCATGTCAACATGACAAATCCTGTCATCCCTTCTACCTACTCACACAACACCCATAAATATAACTCGGGGTCTCATTACCTCCTAAAACTAAAGCTACTACAATAGTCTAATTGATCTCCATACTTCAAGTCTTTCTCTCTCTCCAATACATCCTCTATACAAATGGCAAAATAATTTTCCTCAAAGATATGATCATTGCGCTACCTGACTCAAATGGAAGAAGTAGCTCATACAGCAATGAATCAAATAATGGGCCTAGAGTCAGGAAGATCTGAGTTCAAAACCAGGCACGGGCAGTCACTAGCTATGAACTCTGGACAAGTCACTTAACCTGTTTGCCGCAGTTTCCTCAAAACTGTAAAAATGGAGATAATAGCACCTATCATACAAGGTTGTAAGAGCAAATGAGATATTTGTAAAAAGCACTAAACATAGTGCCTGGGACATAGATGCCATATAAATGTTTATTCCTTTCCATTCTCCCTTCAAGTGCCATTCTATTACCTCTGAGATCAAAGACAAGCTCTTTTGTTTAGCTATTAAAATCTTCCATAGCCTGGTCACATACTGTTTGTCCAATGTTATTCATGACTCTCTTTACACACTCTACTGTACAACCAACTGGCATTCCTGCTATGCTATGCCTCATAGATGACTTTCCATCGCTTATTGAAACCTTTGCGCTGGTTATCCTACATTCCCAGAATGTATTCTCTACTTACCTCCATCCCTTAGAATCTTCCTTTATCTTCAAATGCCTAATCAAATGTCACCTTATAAATAAAATTCTTCTCGATTCCCCCAAGCTGTTAGCATTCTCTCTCAATTATTTCATATATATTAATATATGTACATATATTATCCTCCCTCCAGCTCATCAAAGAATGACTTCTTGAGGGCAGAACTGCTTTATTTTTTATTTTGTATTCTTAGCATCTAACATATTACCTAGCACATAGCAGGCTAAATACATAGGGAGACAAAAAGACCGAGAGAGACTGAATTGGAAGACAAATATTCTAAATGCAGAGCACTGAAGGAGGAATCCATACACACATATTATCAACTATGTGACCTTTTCTTAGACAAATAAAATTCTGGGCTCCCGTTTCCTCAGCGAATCATATCACTATTATTCTTAATCATCTCACCTCTTTTTGTTACAGTCCTACCCTATAAGCCTGGTGGAAGTACAGAGAATGAACTCCATAATCCGAGATAATTTCTCCAGGACCCAAAGGGGCAGATCTGAACTTCTTATTCACCCTATCTTCCTACTTAGCTCCAAATGATTCCAGGACTAACATGGCTTCGCTAGACCCCTTTAAACTAAGATTAACCAGCTGCTCCTGAATCTAAATAAGTGGGAACAATCCACAACAGATGCTCCCAACTTCCTACCTTTTTGTTTGCCGTATTTCTTACAGATATTAGTTTCTGTTTCCCAAACTCTTGTGTTTAAACTACAATATTGTGTTTTAGATATTACCACCTTCTACAGATTGGACATTCATTAAATAAAAATAACCTCATTAGATTGAAACAATCTTAGAAATAGCTTAAGCTAAGTACTCAGAGCCCAACAAAATTAGGAATTAAAAAGCAAAAAAGCTATGTACAACATTTTTATATTGATTTTATGACAATCTACAGCAAGCTGATATTCTTCCTTACAAACAAAACAGAATCAAGGTACCTATAACAAAATTCTTAAATCTACAACATTCAAATATAGTACAAGACACATATGAACTTACAGTTTTCCCAGATCCTGTCTGAGCACAAGCCATCAGATCTCGCCCTGCCAGTGTAATAGGAATACTATATTTTTGAACAGGAGTAAGTTTAGTATAACCAGCTCTAGTAATGTTGTTATTGAGTGTCTGACAGAGATCAGCTTCTTCAAAAGTCTAAGGAAAAAGTACAAAGGATGAAATTATAGATTATATTCCATAAATGTGTTCTTAATCACATATCATTCACATTTTCCTTAAAAATTTAAATCCATTTAAAATCCTAAAGTTATGCTACCAATTTTTCTTATTCTAAAAGTCATGTCCAAGAATCTTACTGCTTGCCAAAATTTCTGAAACATCAACTAAAACCACACTCTCTCCTGCTCTTGAAAGAAGTTAAGATTTTGGAATTCTTGGAGAATTTATGCTTTTGGCTTTCAAGAAACTTTTTAAGGTTTTCATATTTGAAAGAATATTTTGTCCATGTTATCATAAAATGGTACAAAACTTCATTTTAAACAGCTCATCTGTTCCTAAATTTCATACCTAACACACATGATATAAGTCTGACATTAATTTCGAGAAATGTATTTTCAGATACTAGTCATAAAAAGACATTAGGAAAAGGTTTGCTTGGTAGCAACTATACAAAGTATAAGTATACTAACCAATATTGCTGGCGGAGCATCATGCCCAGATACTTCCACAAGTATAGTATCATATTTGTCAAAGTTTATGCCAGTCTGGTAGTGTGCAAAGATAGCATCTTCATTTTCAGGTGGGGGAGGTGGTATGTAGGTCACTTTTGGTCCTTGAATAGAAAATAAACCAACAGTTATAAAAGTGACAAGAGGAATGAACTATTGACTAGAAAATGTAAGGAATCAGAGATATGTTAAAGCTAAGTAAATATTAAAAGTTAAACAGAAAACCAAGTTTTATACGCTTCTTTGCTCCCCACCCTTTTATAAAGTCTTTAATGTTTAAGTAGAAAAAATTAACTGGTTTAGGAAAATAAGCCACTGTATTTCAGATTTTACAATTCCTTCATAAGACTTTTAAAAAGTTATAGAACTCTATCCACGAAATGTTTGTACATTTATTGATTTAATTAATGTGCTCTTGAAAACCTATCAATGTTCTAAATATACTTTCAATTTATATAATGTAACTATAAATAAGGTGAACAAACCTTGAAAGTCACCACTTTCTCCTTCAGCCTCTGATTTCCAAGTGTCTTATTAAGGGATCAAAAAGAAAGGAAAAAGAAAAAGAAAAACATGTTTCACAAATTCAGGAATGAAAAATCATCACAATAAAATCAAACAAATGAAATCACTTCTATAAAATTAAAGCTTACTTCTTCCAGAACCTGCCACTACTTCTTCGTTGAATCCTTTGTAACCACCTATTAAAGCAGTTAATAAAATGGTAAACATACAAGATTACACACATTTGAGATTGCTCCTTATTTTTTCAATAATCACTTCTGCTCAAAAATTAGACAAGTATCTTTTAAGCACACTATCACTCAACAAGTGTTTGAATTCAGTATCAGGAGTAGGAACCCACATATTAATCTGCTTAGTATCCAGAAATGTGTTGAATTTGGCATCCTTCCTGCTTGCACCAGGTCAATTATTATTCTCTATTCCCTAAGGGCATACTCCAGAATTTGTTTTTCAACTGGAAGGAACCCCAGGAAAACCAAAGAAAGTTTTCCTCTCAGGTACAGAACCACTCGACAAAACAACAAGATAGTCACAAAAGGAATACAGATTGGGATAGACCTAACAAATCCTCTCACCTGGTATTCTCCAAAGGGTACAACCTAAGTAATCAGACAATTTGCCACTAAGGGAAAAAAGCTTTGTGAACAGCATCACATAATGCATGGGAAGTTCTACTAGCAACCATTAAAAACAGTGGTACGTGGTTTTAATTGGTCCTTCACTAATAATTTCTGTAATGGAAAACCCATTAAGTAGGGAAAAACAGAAGGGAAACTATATTAGAAAACCCATGAGAAAAAATATTAGAGAATCAAAATAAATGTTGCTCATTTTTCACAATAAAACAAGTCAAAACAAGTTCCTCCTAATCTGAAAGGTTTCAGCATTTTAAAAACTTCCTTATATGGCTTGCAACAGTGCTTAGTATTTTGTCATGTAGAGCTATTTACTTCTTCAGCTACCTACAGGCCAAATGCCCTATCCCTTCAACTTAATATAAAAACATTTGTTTCTAAGCACTACCACTTCCCCACAAGAAGTTAAGGCAGAAGAAGAAAATAAGCTGAATGGATAGCTTTTATTTCAATCTGAATTACTGTTATCAAATTTTAAAGTTAAGCACCCCACCGCAGACCTCACCTCTTCCACCAACACTTCTGCCTCGGAAATTGTCACCATTACCTGAAAAGTATTTGACAACAATCTTAAATTTTTTTAATTCTCCTCAACCACACAAGCCAAAATGGAGGTTTCTATTTCATCACTGCTGGGCTGATAGAAGGAATTAATCACTCTAATTCTTCTACCTAAGTTTTCTTCTATTTATGTATCTAATTCAAACTTTTCCTTATATTTAAATCTCTCCACTACTATTGTGCTCTCATTTTTCATTTACTCCCAAATCCTATCCATTCCTTCAATTTTCTTTTAATTTCATTCCCTTGACACTGGTCCATGAGACTGCAAATGCTTTCATATCCTCCTCCCACCTCAATGATTTTAATCAACTTTAATTTATAACTGAAATTAACTTGTAGGTAACAAACAATGCACAGTGCATAGATTAAAAAAAAAGCAACAAAAGTTTTCTTAAACCAAATACACAAATACAAAAAGGCAATGAGCTACTCTTCTTTACATTTAACTTCAGTACTTCAACAGAGCAAAAAAATAGCAAATGAAGGAGAACAGGGAGAACAGTCTGTATATGTTTTGCCATAGCATATACACTATTTATTAAAACTAAATAATGAAGAAATACATACACACACAAAACTTTTATCAATAAATTCTAGATTCTTACCTGCTGGATCAACTAATCCTGTTCTTCTTGAATTAAAAAATCCACCAGGGCGTTGAGGCCCATCTTCTCGTTCAGATTCATTATCTAAATTTTATAGATATAAAATGTATTATATATTTCAAGTACATTATATTGTCTGATGCTTTTCAAATGTTTTTAAATCACTTAACTGTATGTAAGATTATTTATGTTTAAAATTTGTCTGAAGACAATCAGAAGCACATACAATTAGCTGCCACATCTAGTCAATCTTATTTAACAGCTCTAACTTAACTCTGCCTGCCCTCTTTACTCGATTACCTCTTCCTTGGACTATGGGAGAGGTCTATCCATTTACCAATCCACTTTCCACACAACCAAAATAACAATGAACAGGCATTGAATGACAATGAACATGTCATTCCCTGTGAAAAGAACTTCTAGTAAATCCCTAGTGCCTCCAGAATAAAATCAAAACTCTTCACCCTCAGTATTTAAAGCCTGTCTACAGCCTGGCTCTAGCCTAACTCTTCAGACTGATTTTACATTACACCAACTTTGTGCTTTCTATATTCCAGCAGAACTGGCTTACTGGCTTTTCCAACCAGGCATTTCATTTCCTGCCTCTATGCCCTTGCAAGGCCTGTCCTACAGGCCTGGAATGAAATCTCTGCTCACCTCTGCCTCTTAGAATCATTCCATTACTTCAAAGTTCAACTCCCTTCAACTGAAGGGAGCTATTCCTGACCTCCCAAACTGTCAGTGTTCTCTCCCTGCTCAAATATTCTTACATAAATATATCTTTATAAGTGGTAATCACCACTCCACATCCCTCAACTGAAGAGATGCTACTTTAAGTCAGGGCTTTGTTTTTCATTTTGTCTTTGTATCCTTAGCATCTTGTATAGTATCACCATTCTGGAAAGTGTTTAATGAAGTTTTACTATATGAATAACCTTTTGAGTTTAAGCAGATTGGGGGAATAAGGTTTTCTCCCCAACAAATCTCAAAAAAGATTTTTCCACTAATTCTATAGGCTGAGAAAGTTATCTTCTGCAGTTAATTTCCATGAGAAATAATCTTTCCCTTTTATAAAAAGAAATTCTTTAATATTAATCAGGACTGGTCACATGCAGAATCATTGAGTCAACCAAGTTCACACCTCTCACCATCTTCGGGGGCAGCTAGGTGGCACAGTGGATAGAGCACCGGCCCTGAAGTCAGGAGGACCTGAGTTCAAATCCAGACTCAGACCAAATACTTTACACTTACTAGCTGTGTGACCCTGGGCAAGTCACTTAACCCCAATTGCCTAAAAATAAAAAAAAAGAAAAGAAAAGAAAAGACCTCTCACTATATTCATGTTCTCCAGAATGTACCCGTGCAGCATCTTACTCTGGCCAGTTCTCCATGAAAGCAGGCCATGACCACAACCCAATCCCACTACCTCTAAATCAAAAACATTTTCTTGCTTTGGCCTCCAAATGATCCCTCCTCCCAAGAAGCACATGGATTTGAGTGGTGATTTTCTGGATGCAATACCAAAGTGATCACTCAAGACTATTTTTGGCAATATGGCAGACAAACAGGACCTTAGAAGAATTTCTTAAATCACACCATGGAAGAAAGTATTCTGTTTTGGGACTATCTTTGAAAACTCTGAAGACCTGGTTCAGTGTTCAAATCAATTATAATTTTCAATCATTTCTGTGTATGTACATTTTAAAAAAACTTAACAAGAAACAGATATCTGGGCAGGCAGCACATGATAATGGTTTTCATAAATTTAAAGGGCTGTCATGTAAAAGAAGGAGTACATTTATTCTGTTTCACTTTAAGGAGAGAACCAGGACTAATAAATAGAAATAAAATTTCAACTCAATCAGAATTACCCAGCAATTACAGTTTTTCAAACAGAAGAATTATGTAGTAAGTTTCCCATCAATGGAGGTATTACAACTGGGGTGGATTATCACTTTTTGAGATGTTTCAGAAGTGATTCCTCTATCAGAAAAGGACTGAACTGAGCTGTAAAGAACCTCTCAACTCCAATTCTAGAAGGTATTTTAGTAACATCAATATTAAATCAAAGGTGGCACACAATTCACCACTACTAACTGTGAGTGAGACCAAATCCTCCACGGCAACCTCGGAAACTGCCACGTCCACCTCTTCTTGATGACCCTGAAGCTTCTGTATCATTTCCATCTTGATAACCTACAAAGTTACAACAAAACAAAAACCTGTTATTTTGGTTCATGGAATTTAATTACCATGTAACTATATGACAAGTAATTACAAAATTATAAACTATTATGGAAGTGTCCAATTTTAACTACAGTATACTCTCTACATTTACATTACTTTTCTTACACAATTTTTCATTAGTAACATGTTACAGCCCACTCATGCACACTGTGCATTATCACCACTGCCGTTTGAATGAACAGCAACTTTAATTCTTTGGAGACTGAGAAATTATATAATATACACTATCAATGGAAGAAAGTTGATATGATTTCATTCATTTTCTTTGTTCCAGGGAAAAGCTTGGAATCATTAAAAGCACAATTTTTTATCAAGGTTAAAATGGATGATTCCTGTAAGCCTGGACACTAAGTCTCAGATAAGTCCTAATTTATCATTGCAAACAGGAAATTATTTTAAATTTATTAGACAATAAAATGTACCAATAAAATCACATTCTCTTTGGAACAAAACCCAAAAAAGTCACATAGAAACCAAATGAATACAAATACCCAGGGATAGTTTGATATTGAAACTGCATATAGGCCTTTTTAATGGCAGATTTTGCAAAAATCTGCCTTGGAAATAGACCAACTAAAACGGACTGATAGTCATTGATCCTTAATTAAAACCCATTACAGAACATTCACCAATTAACCACAAACTGTGGTATGCTATTAAAAATCTCTCTATTAAATTCACAGATTTCCTTATTCTCATTTGACAGTGTCTAACTAGGGAGTGGAAATGATAGATTACCATGATAGAAAGCAGGAGGTTTACATTTTTCACGTAAATAGTTATACATATGAATGGGCATAATTCACCCAGATGGCTGGCAAGTTAAAGGAGCAATATTCTTAAGTGCCACAAATTGAAAAAGAGTTTAATTTAACTACAGGAGAGAAAAACGGAGTTATTTCCTAAGTCTGTACCAATGGTAAGTGTGATTCCTGTAAGTTAAAAAAGTTTTCACCTTCCCTTCTCCCTAAGAGGAACAGCAATAGATCTAGTTGCTTAGCTTAGCACCTGCAGCAAACAGTTTAATTGTCACACACTTCAAATCCTACAAAGCACAAATTGAGAATTCTGGAACTTTATCCAAAACTCATGGGATTACAGTAAATTCCTAAGAAATTTTATTATTATCACTCTTAAGAGCTTCCAACGATATTTGATCTCAGTAAAGTAGCAGTACATAAAAGAAAATCACAAAAAACCCAACACTTTTTATATGATCAAGAAAACCCAACAGAAACAAATAGAAATAGAAATTTTATTCAAAATAATCATAGATTATATGAAATATAGTTAACTTATCAAAACATAAATGGAAACTGTATGAATACAATTACAAAATACTCTTTATTTAAAAAAAAGAACCTTAAAGACATTAATTGCTCATGGTTGGGCCTTCTTAATCAACTAAAAATGACAATACTAATTTACAAATTTAGTGCCATACCAAACTACCAAACACTTACTTTATAGAACAAAGAAGAAATAATAACAATTCATCTGGAGGAATAAAATGCTAAAAATCTCAATGAAAATTATGGGGGAGAGGGAAGGTAGGAAAGGAGTTCTAGCAATTTAAGTTAATAGAGAAAAAAAAAGTTGATCAGTGGAACAAATTAGATTCCCAAGATCCAGAAGCAATCAAAACAGAATAGTTATAATGTTCAATAAACCCAGAGACACCAACTACTGGTTAAGAACTCGGTATCTGTCAAAAAAAGATATTTGGGAAAAGTGAGAAATAGTATGGGAAAATTAGCATAATACTAAAAGTTTACACCACATACTATGATAAGCTTCAAATGGATATATGATCTAGATATAACAAAGTTAGGAGATCTTTTACCCCACAGATAAAGGGAAAACTCTTAACCAAAAAGATATTGAGATGACAAATGATAAAATGGATAATTTCAAATACATAAAATTGAAAAGATTTTACAGAACATCATAAAATTAGAAGGGAAACAGTCAACTGAGAAAGAAAAAGATTCATCAAGCTTCTATAATAGTCTGCTAGCCAAGATATACAGGGAATTGATATAAATGTGTAAGTTCTATTTCACAACAGACAATGGTCAAAGGAATAGCAGTTCTCATAAGAAATGTAAGCTACGAATAACCATATTAAAACATGCTCCAAATCATCAATAAAAAAAGAAGTATAAATTAAAACAATGTTGGGGCATTACCTCACACCCATAAAATTGGTTAAAAAAAAAAGACAATTAATGAGAGGACTTGTAATTTTGGTGGCATGATAAAGAGTTTCTACCTTTCTGGAAGGGACTTTAGAAGTATACCTTCAAAACTACTGAACTGCAGAGCCATACCGCTACTACGCATGACCCCATGGGAATCAAAGATAAGGTATTTTTTGTTACAGCAAAGAACTAGAAACAAAAGAAGTTCCCATCAATTGAGGAACAGCTGAACAAATTAAGGTATATGAATGTAATAGAAAACTATTGTGACACAGAAATAACATAGGGGACAGAATGAGAAAAACTTGCATGAACTGATACAGAGTGAAGAATGCAAAACCAAAAGAACAATATATACAGTGACTAACTACAATATTGTTAAGGTAAACAACTGTGACAAGCTTAAACTCTGATTAATGCAGTAAACTGAGCACGGCTGCAGAAGCCTGTTAATGAAGGATGTCTATACAACAGGTGGTATAGACGACAGGTACTGAAAGAGATACATTTTCAAACAGGACCAATGTGTGAATCTGTTTTGTGTGACAAGTTATTTGTTACAAATGATTCGTTTGAGGGGAGAGGAATAGGAAGAAGTAGGAAGAGAAAATGAGATTTAAAAAAGACAAATAAAAAGCATATGAACAAAGTTTTCAGATGAAAATATTAAATCTATAGTCACATGAAAAAATGCTCTAAATCACTATTGATTAGACAAATGCAGATCAAAACAACTCTTGAGGTACCATATCACACATATCACATTGGCTAACATGACAAAACAGGAAAATGACAAATGTTGGAGAAGATGTGGGAAAATTGAAATACTAATGCGTTGTTTGTGGAGTTGTGAACTGATACAACCATTCTGGAGAGCAATTTGGAACTATGCCCCAACGGCTACAAAACTGTGCATACTCTTTGACCCAGTAATAGCACTTCTAGGGCTGTATCCCAAAGAGAGCATACAAATGGGAAAAGGACCCACATGTACAAAAATATTCATAGCAGCTTTTTTTGTGGTGGCCAAGAACTGGAAATTGAGGGCATGTCCAACAACTAGGGAATGGCTGAACAAGCTATGGCGTATGAATGAAATGGAATAATATTGTGTTATAAGAAATGATGAGCAGGAAGACTTCACAAAAACCTGGAAAGACTTATATGAACTGACGCTGAGTGAAGTGAGCAGAACCAGGAGAATACTGTACACAGTAACAGCCACGTTGTGCAATGACTAATTTTGATAGATTTAGCTCTTCTTAGAAACGAAAAGATCTGAGACAAATCCAAAAGGCTCATGATGGAAAATGCTATCCACATCCAGAAAAAGAACTATGGAATCTAAATGCAGATCGAAGCATACTATTTTCTCTTTTTTTCTTGTTTTGTATCTTCTTTCTCATGGTTCCTCCCTTTGGTTCTAATTCTTCTTTACAAAATGACTAATGTAAGAATATGTTTAATATGAATGTATATGTACATATATATGTAATGTATATAAGCTTATATCAGATTGCATGCCGTCCTGAAGAGGGGGAGAAAATTTAGAACTCAAAAATCTTATGGAAGTTAATGTTGAAAACTAAAAATTAATTTTTTTAAAAGTCCAAAAAAAATTCTGATCCTTATTAACAATGCTTATATCTTACAAAGGAAAGCAAGCTGAGAATTTATTCTGTCCTTCAACAGTTGCTGAAAATGATGCCAAAGCTGACACTTCATTAAAATATTTTAAGTTTCATTTAAAGCTTTTAAAAAATGTTATCAATACATTATTTCACCCCAAAAATTTGATGCATTCCCAGCTGAATATGCAATCCATGAAAAGTATAACATAAAAGTGACTGTTACTAATAGATACACCCTCATTTCAGCAGTTTTCTATTTTATAAAATATTCACGCCTTATAATATCTACAATAGTAATTGCTAGCATTTATATGGCATTTATGCACAAATATTTAATTTTATCCTCACAGTATCCCTGGGAAGAAGGTGCTATTATTATCCCCATTAGAGAGATAAGGAACTTGAGTCAGAGGCTAACTGATTTATCCAGGGTTACACAGCTAGGAAGTGTCTAAGACTGGATTTGAACTCAAGTTATCTTGACTCCAGGTTCAACACTCTATCCACTGCATGACCTATTTGCCATATGTTAACTTAAAGTTATTCACAATATTGTCCAATATCTTCATCTGAGTTTTCTAGTCATTTTGAGTTGTCTTCATTTACAGTAACTGTAGCAATTGTATATAAGTGCTCTTGGTTCTGCTATGTTCACTCTATCACTTAATTGATTTCTTCCTATATTTCTTTAAAAGTTTTCTGTCATTTCTTATGGTGTAGTAGTATTCCATTTTATCTACCTACCATAATTAGTTTAGCAACTCCCCAATCATGGGGCACACAGTTTGTTACCAATTTTTCCTACTACAAGTAGTATCTAATTCAAATTCTCTTCCCTAAAACAGTGAACCAACTCAATAGTTCTACCAACCGTAAATTAATATGCTTATTTTCCAGAATCCCTATAAATATTTTATTTTTAAGTTTTTTTGCCACATTTGCCAAGAGGATATCTCAAAAGGATAATTCAGTGTGCATTTTTCTGGTCATTAACAATTTAAATCTTTTTAGATAGCTGATAATTATGTTTCTACTTTTGAGAACCATTTGTTTATATCCTTTGACCACCTTAACTACTGAGGAATGTCTCAATTTCACAGATGTTAATTTCCTAAAGATTCTGGGATGTCAGACTTTTTAAGGAGAGCTGTTTTTATTCAAAGATGCTCCCCAGTCTGTATTTCTTCATCTTATTCTAGCTGCATTTATTTTAATACAATCAAAAATAATTTTAACTGATAGGCTTTCTTAATATCCTCAATGTCAAGGCTAGTTACAAATTCATCCCTTAGCCACAGCTGTGAGATATAATTTGCATGCTACTCTTTTAATGTGAAACTTTTTATATTTAGTTCATTTAACCATTTGGAACTAAATGTGGTACATAATGCTGGTCTAAACGTATTTTCCACCAAACTAGTATACAATTTTGAATTAAGTTCTTTCTCAACATTTTATGTTCTTGACTTAACCGAAGAGCAGACTATTATAAGCAAATGGCTGCTTCTAATCTTGCTTAGACCCATAAAATCAATCAACTTTTTTCTTTTTCCAGTACCAGATAGTTCTGTCCATTTGCAATTTAATACCAAACCATTTTGTTCATTATTTCCTGAGACAATATTTCTTTTTCTTCTTCCCTATAAATGATATTTTGCTTAATTCCACAAAGAATACTTTTGGTAAAGATATAGCATCAAAGATACAAATTCGGGTAATATTTTAATTTTTACTATACTGACCAAGCCAAAACTTTACACAATGGCAATCATTACTATCTTTTTTTTTATTTCTCTGAAAAATGCTTGGGTAATGGTGTTTAAACAAGTTTTGTGTCTATCTTCTAACAATTCCCAGATACTAAAAACAGTTCATTATTTTCCATATTGTTCTGTTTTCTTCCTGGTTTTTATTAGAAAAATACAGAAATGGCAATAATTTTGTTTTTATATTTTATACCATGCTAATTTTCTCAAATAACTCATTCATCACTTTTCCCCATAACTTTCTATACTTAAGGAAACCATTTTACTCAAATGGTGATAATCTTGTGTCCTTTTTGCTAACGCTTACACCCTAATTTCTTTTTCTTATTGTATCGAGGTCTGGAATTTCTAGTAACAATCCAAATAATGGTGACAGCAGACATTATTGTTTTATTACTGATCTTTTCATTCTCTAATTCATCCCTCATATAGCAAGAATATAACTATTCCTAAAAACACGAATCTAACCTTGTTCTCCTACTCAAATATTCAGTGGTTCCCAATTGCCTCTCAGCTAAAATACCAAATCTGAAGACTGTTACAAGTAGCACAATTAACAATAGTGCTGAGCTTGGAGTCAAGAAGACTTGACCTTTCAACCCTGCTGTGTGATTGTAAGTGATTTAACCTCAGCTTCAGTTTCATCTGTAAAAAGAGAACAACTCAACTCAATGGCCTCTAAAGTCTTTTTCCACTCTCCAATATGGTTTTCAATCTATTTTTGCATTGTTAATTCACATTACTTCCTTTCATGCACTCCTCATTTCATTCAAATTATTCAGCAGTATAGCTGTTCATGATAAATAGCATATCATCTGCCCCCTCCATGCCTTTATAAAGGCTGCCTCCATTTCTGGAATGTGCATATGAATTTCTTCATCTCTACATCTTGCAGCTTTCTCAAAAAAAGCTCAGGTACCACTTCATATAAGACGCTTTCTTGAATCCCTGTAATTAGTGTCCTCTATTTACTTATCTACATACATGTTTAGCCCTTCAGTAAAATGTAAGTTCTATTGGAGGAAAGATTTTCATTACTTTTCTAAGTTCAGTATTGAGAAAATAAACATTTAGTATAAACACTTGTCCACTGAATTAAATTATTGCCAAAATTGCCAGTATTTCCCCATTACAAAGAATATTAACTCTAAATTTTAAGTGGTTTTGGTCATATTCAAGAAGTCTTTTTATTCCAGTGCCTCATAGTGTTTAATATGACAGAGTGACTGATTTCAAAGACTTTGCTTATTCTATTAATATAATGTATTTATTTTAGTCACTAATGATTATGCTGATTGTTTTACTAATAGTGAACTATCCTTATGTTTCTGGCATCAATAAAACCTGGTCACCATGAAAAATTTATTTCTATAAACTCTTTAAATTCTATTTAATATACTTATACCAATACTTTTGACCTATAAATGGTATTGTTCTATAGTTGTTATTCTCTACTTCATCCCTCCCTATCTTCGCAATCAAGACCACACTTGTCTTACAAAATAATTTGGTACAATGTTGACTTCTTCCATTTTTTAAAAAGTCTCATATAAGGATTATTTGTTCCTTAAAGTTTTCACAAAATTCACTTACAAATGCATCTAGATATTGAGTTTTTTTCTGTTTGGCTTGGTTCAATTTTTCTGGGCGATGAAGTTTTTTATGTATTTCCAGTTATGTTAATGTTTAGAATTTTTTTTAGCTATTCATCTATTCGGTTTAGGTTTTTACTTTTATCATATAATTTAACAAATTAATTTCTAATAACTACTTGAGCATTTATTATTTCTCTTTATTCATTTTCAAACTTAGTTTCACTTTTTTTTTAAAAAAAATCAACTTAGATAATGGTTAATTTACTGTGTTACTGTTCAAAATACCTTTATACAGTCTGTTTATTTTCAATTCTGTTTCTCACATCTTTTAATTTTCCTAATTCTTATTGTGAACATTTTTGGTTTGTTAAGTGTTTGTTTTTTTTTCTCTTTAAAATGCATGCTCGGGGCAACTAGGTGGTGCAGTGGATAGAGCTCTGGCCTTCAAGTCAGGAGGACCTGAGTTCAAATCCGACCTCAGATACGTGATACAAGCTGTGTGACCCTGGGCAAGTCACTTAACCCCAACTGCCTCACCAAAAAAAAAAAAAAGCCACATAAAATGCATGCTCAACTCATTATATTTTTTTGTTAAGTATTCAGAGATTTAAATTTTCCTAAAAGGATTCCTTTATCAACATCTCAACTCTTGATACATTCTCTCAATATTTTTTTTGTTTCTATGATCTAGTCTCCAGTATCAATTTTTTTTCGTCTCCATTAAGGTCTATATTTCTTGTTCTTTTAACATGTCCTTTGTTGATTAAATTTTTATTTTGGCTTGTAAAGGAGATTTTTAACATTCTTCCCTTTCTGCATTTGAGTTCTTTTTGCCCCAGCCTAATAGTCAATTCCTGCTAATCACCCATGGCAGCCTGAAAAATACATCGCCAGAAGACTCCATTGACCTAATAGTTCTTCCAAGGTTTTGGGCAAAAATCTCCTTCTTATCTTTCTTTTGGATTTATTACGCTTTGCTAGAAGAACATGAAAGTAGCGTGGAATTAGTTTTATAATCTGGACCACTTCAACACATCAATTAGCTTTTTCTTTAATAAAACAGCTGCTATGTTTGCCATTTTGTACATGTAACTTCATTAATAATATTCTTTATCTGTAACACCTCTAGTCATAATGTAGTTTTCCCACTTATCTTTCATTGTTATCTGTTAATGCCTTATTAGAAAAAAACCACTATTAATTTTCTTGGATTTAGCTAAAGCATAATAGCCCTTGTGCTATTCTATATATCAGCTATTGTAGCCATTCATTTGAAATCTGCATCAATGCCTATGCTTTCAATAAATGTACTCTAAGCATCAAATCAATAAACTATCAACAAATGGGTTTTGATTCCTAATCCATTTTTTTTTAATTTTTGCTTTTTGGTGAGGCAATAGGGGTTAAGTGACCTGCCCAGGGTCACACAGCTAATAAGTGTCAAGTGTCTGAAGCCGGATTTGAACTCAGGTCCTCCTGACTCCAAGGCCGAAGCTCTATCTACTGCGCCACCTAATCCATTTTATAATTTGTTTCCTTTTTATTGCGAAATTCGGCCTACGAACACTAAAGCTTGCATGACTTGGCTTTCCTCCATTAGACCTTGTTACGTTGCCCTATCCCCTTTGTATCAACTACTTTGTCTTATTAATCCAACATCATTTCCTGCATTAATACATGGTCACACATCTGCCCTCACCAAAGATGGATATAATTTTCATTTTTTAGAAATTCTAATATTATCTATTCACCTCCCCTCCCCTGACCAAATTTTATTTTTATTGCTATAATTCAAGTCCATTTTAACTCTTTCCTACTTAGTCAGGAATGTTATCTTTCCCTCATACCCCATACCTCTGTTTGATTAACCTTTACTTCTATTCCATTTCTAGAATTCACCTTTTCTCTAACTATCTTTTCTGCCCTTCAGATAATCTACTTCTATCTGCTCCCTTTTCAAAAGATTATTCCCCAAAATTCTTAGTGTTTGCTTTTTCACTGACCCTTCTACAAGGTATGAGAAAACCCAGAATAGATTTATCACCTCCTTACATCACATTAATACTGAGTCATCCATTACTTCTTACTTGCATTCAATTCCAGACTACCCAACAGCTTCAGTTGCTTGGTCAATGTGCACATCAAAGGCTCTTCCCTGTTCTAGAATTCACAACAGGGATAAATTAAAATTCCTGTTTACTGAAGAGCCATCATTCTCATGATAGATCACTATGCTTGGTTATACAAGACAGGTTATTTTGGAGATATATCTCAACTTCCCTTGCATCACATTGCAGCCTCTTATATTCCTTGCCCTTGTTGACTAGTCTCACACAAGTTGAATTCACATGTAAATTGCCTCCTCCTGGCTGCCAGCATGATTCCTTCATCTGAAGCTTTAAAATTTAGTTACATTTCAAGGTGAGTTAAATTTCAGGTACTATTCTATCTCTGTCCTGTCAATCTACTGACTTGTATTCTAACCTCCATCTACCATGCTTTCGGACAGTATTTTTTAAATTTCCTGAAAATTAGTGGAACATCTCATTCAGGATTACTTCACAATTGTGAAATTCCTTCTCCCAAACATAGCACTACCAATGTTATCTATATTTTTGACCTCTAGACTAATCCCTACAATACCACAATACCCTCTGATATCAACCTTGATACGATCTAATTAAATCCAGAGAATTCAGAATGTAGTTTCCTCCCTGGGTTAAGTTTTTAAAAAGAAAACACTATTTCAAAGCACATAAATCCCAAACTCCAAACTTGACTGGCCTCTGAATATAGTGTATTATTAAATCAGAGATGTTCATATTAAGACAACTTTTACCTTTTCCCCCCTCATTTCTAAATGTTCTACAAAAAGCAGAGACAAAGAGGTAGGTCAAAGGTAAGGAGATCTGTTAGAAAATCTGGTGACCACAAAAGTAGCTCTTGTTGATCTCCAAATTCAGAGTTTCTAATTATGAATATCAAAAATATGTGGCATTGATTCTGAGAGGAAAAATTCCCAGTGATCCTTGCTCTAGCAGTCTGATCCAAAATCATAGTGCCTAGAAAAGTGGTGACAACTAGGCCTGTACCTACATCTACATACCTCCTGGCAGCTCTTGGTACTACCTTCATTCATACAATGGTTACATTCTGCTATGAAAGTGAAGACCACGGAAAGGGAAAGGAAGGACACTCTTGGAAAAGGACATAAACACAGTACCAACTGTCAATTACCAGGTATCATATGCCAAAGTCTGTATTATCTTCCAGTTCCAGTCTGTCATACATATCATCAGTATAGGTCTGCTTTTCTTCAAACCAGTCAAGTTATGGATTATGGATCATATTTCTTTCAACTGATACTAACAGAAGGTCATTTGTACATTATGTTATATGATAATAACAGTAATGATAATAATAATAATAATTTAACAGCTAGTATTTATATAGCACTGTGGGGCAGGCACTGTGCTAAGTGCTTTACAATTATTTTCTCATTTGATCCTCACAACAACTCTGGGAGGTAGGTGCTCCCATTATTTCCACTTATAGATGAGGAAAGTGAAGCAAACAGAGGCTAAGTGATTTGCCCAAGGTCACACAACTAGTAAGTGTCTGAGGCTGGACCTTCCAACATTAGAGGTCTCAGTTTCTATGGTAGCTATGTTCAAAACAAATGAATACTCAAGACTACTGATTCTAAGTTGTTTCCAGTGAGAATGTACCAGTGTCCTTCATAGTTTCAAAAATCAAGAGCTCTGGTAAAAGGATAAGCTAGAACTGAAGAACATCTTTCTCTACAAGCCATATTCCATGTTTCACAAAGAAAAGCTCTGTGCATCTGAGTTATCTTCAGGATACTTAAAAGTGCTGGCAATACTCAAAAGTAGCTGCTATTAAACAACTGGGCAAATGTGAATGCAAGAAATGTGAAGAATCAGTGCTTTTAGAGAAGATAAAGGTTCTATAAGCTTAGATACTTACTAATTGTATATGCTTGGAAAAGTAACTTTAAAACCCTATATAAATAATACTACAACTATCAAAAAACTCTCTATTCCTACAACTGCATAAAGACAGTAATTCCACATACAGCTTTTCCTCACTATCAATACTAAAAAAACTGATTGATTGAACGTGATGAAAGACTACTGATCAGCAGAAAATAACTTATCACCCGTCCTCAGAGCCAAAGTCAACTTAGATTCACCTGACAAAGACTCAGAGGATCTGAAGCCTGTAGTTGGCAAAAAAAAATAATGCAAACACCTAAGAAGTACAGTTCCTGTAAATTCAGAAGCAGAAGGGCACCTGCTAAATATGTTCAAAGACATATTGTTTTCTTGTAAAGGTTGTCTTCACCACAAAAACTCATTCCCAGTCTGTTCTTCTAGAATCAAAGTTCTGCTACAATACACCTACCTAAGGGGTTTTTTTTGGGGGGGGGGAGGGTTGTGTGTGAAAAGTAAAGCTTCTCTCACCTACAATGAATTCACTCTACAACTTATCAAAACTAAACACAAAATAGACTTACCACCTCTTCTGGTGAATCCTCTGCTCCTTGTCTGATTATCTTCATAGTCATTAGATTCTTAAATGACAAATTAATATATCACATTTAAGCAACACAACTGAAAGAAATCATAGCTTTCAAATGGAATTATTATTCCATTGTTTCTGACCTAGTCCCACTGCAATCAATATGTTCATGTATACATATGTAGATATGTACAAATGTAGACATATGATCATATCTACATTTCTCTAATATTGAACTTTTTCTAAATTTTTAAGAAATATTGCCATGGTGTCTCAAAATCTATACCAATTTTACCAATAACTCTTTAGAATGGGGAGAGGGTTAGGCAACAGAAATAGATGGCACAGATGATCCTTAGGGTGTTTTGTTCAACCTCAAGTGAGGAGTGAAGTTCAAATACTTTCTTTTCACAATATCCTTTTGGCAATTTAAAGTAAAATATAATTTATTTGATTTTGTTTCATTAGAGCAAAGAATCCTTAGCTATTAGGGCTAACAACAAGGCTATATCCTTATTTTAACCTTATTTTTTATGTGTGTGTGTGTGTGTGTGTCTGTGCTCTGTGTGTATTTATACATCCTTATTATAACAAGGTCTTGCTGCTGACTCCTACTGGGGTTTTTCTTAAGTACATAGCACCACCCAAAAAAAGTACCCAGAAGATGTAATCCACTGGGCTGACAATTCGCTACTAGCAGAGACTAAACAATGAATGGAATTAAGGAATGGTAGTTAGATAGGACCAAAGGAAAAAAAACTCTAAAAGAGATGAAGAAAGGAAAGTAGGTAAAAGTACCTCTTGCAACAGTCCATGACCAGCATGGTTTAAGTCAAAAAATTAGATCCACAGAAAAAAATCTTCTAGCTTGATACCTAAACCTCTCCTCAATAGCATGCCATTGAGGATCAAGACAATTCCAACCACACATTTAACTTCTGATTTATTAAAGGCTTGGAAGGAAAACAAAAGAAAATGAGTATCTTACAGAAAAGGAGATACTGGTCCCAGGTTAGTTTCATATTAATCATTTAATAACATATGGATCATGGGAAATCATGCTTATCTATAAAAGTTACTAATCAGCACTTGTATGTGTGTGTATACACACATACCTATTCATACATACACACATATAATCTCCATTAGGCCAAGATAGTGGGGAAAACTCAAATTTCTGTAAAAAGTGGCTCAGGGAACATAAGGAAATAAGTGAGTGGAAATGTGGCATCATAAATAAGTAGCTTAAGGAACAGAGATTAACAGAGTGTCTAAAGAATAAAAAAAAATCATTAAAACTTTCCCCGAAGGCCCAAATGTCAATCCTCTATTACTGTTGTTTAGTCGTTTTCAGTGGTATTCTTTGATCCAATTTGGTGTTTTCTTGACAAAGATACTGGAGCGGTTTGCCATTTCCCTTCTAGCCCATTTTACTGATCAGGAAACTGAGACAAACGGTTAAATGACTTGCCCAGAGTCACACAGCTACTAAGTATATGAAGCCAGATATGAACTCAGGAGGATGAATCTTGCTCACTCTAGCTTTCCCACTTTATCCACCACACCACCAAGCTGCCCCAATTCTCTATTACAAATACACTATTTTTACATACGTTGCCATAGGCATAGAAAGCTCAGGTCTTAACAGTGCTTACTTGATTCTATTCTATTCTATCTCTTACACTCTTCTATGGTCATTCTTCCATGAATTCCTCCCTTTTTCAAGCCCATTTTATACACCAATTCCAAAAACTTGGGCAGGGGAAAAGTGTTAACAAACATGTCTTTGTAATTTTCAGTATTAATTAGCAATCTTATAGACAGTGATGATTTCCCATAATCTATGTGCTCTTCAATGATTAGCTTGAGGCCAATCTGAAACCAACGGATTTCTAAACATTAAAGTTATTTTTATTTTTGAATCCCTAGTCTCATTTTGGCAATACAACATATTGAAAGGGTCGTATCCACAGACTACTTTTATGATCATAAATTTAGAAGGGATGCAGGGAGTTATCTAGGTCAACCCCCTCATTTTACAAATAAGGAAGCCAAAAAAAGTGATTAACTGACACTTAAAATAGAACTTTTAGTTTGCAAAGCCTATTTATATGCATTATTTCATTTCAATATCACAACTATCTTTTGATAGAGGTGACAAAGGTAATATTATCTTTAAAAGATTAAAAAAGAGATGCTAATTGACTTGTTCATAGGCACACTATTAAGTAATAGAGGTAGAATGTGAAATCAGGTCTTCCTCATTTCAAATCTAGCACACTATTCACTAAACACACTGCCCTACATATGCAGACTAATTTTCTACAACCATAACCATAAATCTTTTCCAGAATACTATTCCTGAGTTTCCACTGAGAGGAAAAGAAAGTAATTTCAATCTCAATTTTTTAAATTATCTCAGCAAAGGTAAACTGGGATACACAGATAAACTCAGCCAACTCTTAATTTCTCTTCAACATATAACCTAAATGTCACACAACACGAACTATTCACAATCGTAAGATCTAATTTACCTCTCCAAAAGCTAGAGCTATCACCTTCTTCAAATTTGTTACTTGAAAGACCTAGGGAAAAATACAAAAGCATACAAATTACTACAACAGTTATTTGATCTGTTGTTCTGTGAGTAAGTAGCCAAAACATAGTACTTCTGGGGATAATCAGTACTATCATTTCTCTTTGCAACTACATGAGCTAGGTAAAAAGATCCAAGTGGCAGTGATATAATTATAAGTTTTATGTCATTCACACATGAAAACTTCCAAATGTTTCTCAAAGTTTCATTTTTAGGCAAATAAACAAGTCCTTTCTCCCTAAACAAAGAAACTCTTATGTAGGAAGAATAGAGATAATTATAACAAAACATAACATTAATGTAATCTGAACTTATTCAACATGTACTTACAGAGCACCACATACACACACATACATTCTATTAGGACACAATATGGTCAGGTCTGCTGTAACACTTGTATTGAAAATGTGGATCTGTTCCAATGAAATTGATATATTAGAGAATGCATAACACTCGTTAGCTGTGTGAACCTGGGCAAGTCACTTGACTCCAACTGCCTTGTCAAAAAAAAAAGAAAGAAAGAAAGAAAAGAGAATGATCTGAGCTTAACATGAATTTTGTTTCTGCTTATTCTCAATTTTGTCTTCAAGAAACATTAAGCAAACTCAGAAAACTGCACTACTTCACAATAACTCACAAACTACAACCTTGCTAATACCCATTTCCACAAGCAAACTTTCAGTCTTTTTCAATATAAAGTGTCATATTTATTGTATATCTTCTAGGAAACTAGGAGCTGTGGACTGAAGAGGTCTAATCTACTTCCTTACCCCACTTTCCACCATGGCTGAGACCCAGGTCAGAGTTTCAGTCCACTGGGGCCTGCCCTTACCCACAGCAACTTGACTTTGCCAATCCGCATTTGGGGCCTTATGGAAACCCCAGAGGCTGAGCAGTAGCCCAAGATTGCTGACACTGCCACTATTTATTATAGTATTTGTATTTTCTTAATAATTTAAAACGTATAAAACTGTGCTGTTTTTATTGGACTCCTACCTTTTTTATGTGTCACTGATAAAGTTTTTGAGTGTTGCACTCAGAAACTCCATTTTTCCATTCTGTGGGTTTTATTGGACTTCGTATGATACAATCATTTTTAGGAACATATTTTATTATATGAGAACTCACTGTACATAAAAAGAAACTATTACACTGCAACCTTCTACCGCTATCATCCATGCATTAATAAAATTTAGGGGTAACACCTTTTGCCTAGCAAATAATTACTCATGACTAGGTCATTACCTCTGTTTCCAAAACCCTTTCCTGGTCCAAATCCACCCATCATGGATAGCTCTTCTCTCTTAGAAGACTGATCACTGGCATCTGCAGAAGTTCAGACAGAATTAAATCCGTAATACATTTTTTTAAAAAATCTCTTAAAATGATCAGCCAAAAGGCAGGCACTCTACTAATTCTGCGAAGTAAAAAAAAAAGGCTCAGGAACAAACCTGAATTTAAAATAATACTAAACCTATTACTATGGTATAAAATAATTCCACAGATGAGCTCTATAAATACCAGTGTTACTGTACAAAGAGTTGGAAGAAATCTCAAAAGTCATCTAATCCAACTTTTCCCCCAATATATCAACAACGCTTCTACAAATAACCCCCTAACAAATTAAAGATAACCAATGACAGAGGACTCATTACACTTCAAAGGAGTCCATCCCACTTACTCTGTACAACTATAACTGTTAGGAATTTTCCTCAAACTGAGCCAAAATCTGCCTCCATATCAATTCTACTTATTTGTCCCAGTTTTGCATTCCAGGCCCAAAGTAAATTAAGTCTAATTCCTCTTCCATGAGAAACTCTTCAAACATTTGAAAGTTATTTATTCAGGTTAAACATATTAAGTTCCTTCAACCAACCTTCATAATGCATAGCTTTGTGTCCCCTCATCACCTTGATCACCTCTCTTTGAACATGATTCCAAATCAAAAATATCAAAAAGAATTAAGGAAAAACAGAGTATATTGCTTAACACTAGAAACAGAAGACAAGCTAAAGATGGATAGTACTTTATTTTCTAAGTACCAACTATATATAAGCAGTAGTTAAAAGGACAAAAGAAATCAACCAAGGCCTCCTAAAAACTGAAGGATATCATCAAACTGTTGAGAGTTTAAAATGGAACATACATATATATGTTTACACACATATATACATATACACATACTTATATATACATGCATATATATCTCCTAGTTCAAGCATCTTATTTTAGAAATAAGGAAAACTGAGGCCTAGTGAGGTAGATCTGCCTGATATCATACAGCAAGTGACCAAACCAGGACTTAAACTTTGGCCCCAGCACCTTTTCCATAAATTTCTTTATGCTTTGTGAAGTCAAACAAAAGGTACGACAATCAGACAACCATTCATCTTTCTCAAAGAAACTAATTAAGCAAAAGAAGTTGCAGAGGCTATCAAGTATGGGTTGGCCCTCCAATATTCCAATTTTGTTACTTCTAACTTTGTAATCCTATAATTCAAAGTTACAGGAGTGAATGGCATTGACCAGAAGTTCAATTGTGCTAATTCAACCTAGGACATCTGAAAAAAAACTTTCTTTTAAAGTTCTATCAATTTGAATCTTCACTAATCAATATTCCCACAGCTACATTAGGAAGCTATGGTTAATTTAGCTCATTCTGAGTTGGGCAAATTTTCAGTTGTACATTTTCTTTTTCTATATAAACATTTTACAACTTTACAAAATTCATGCTAGCAATTTCCCTCAGCTGTATTACCACAATATTATTTATTACTCCTACTCTTTGGAGAAGGTAGGAAGGATGGAATTTAACTTCAGTTAAGTTTATAGACTTAGGAATCAATGTGTTTGATTGTTGTGCTTTATTAAAAAACTTACACCTGTGATAATTTTGATTACAAAAAGAACAGTACAACTTAAGAGTGAATTATTATTTCCTCTATTGGTCTGAGGACTAGTTCTAAAAAAAAACCAAAAACACAACTACATACTTGGTTGATTATGCCTCTAAAAAAATCTCCAATTCTTTGAAATGTCATACAAAAAGGTACACAATCTTCCTTAGGTTTCCAAAAATGTAAGAATTCTTAGAGAGGCCTTTATATAGGTAGAAAGCATTTCAAACACACACGAATTATATCACATATCAAATGCTCCACAGTAAATGACACAAAAATAATAGGGATACCAAGTGTTCCTATTGCCTTTTATTTCATTATAACAGTATTTACTTTATATTCTGTTTTAAAATAATTTAAAATAAAATTATATTTGAAGTTTTTGATGTTTCTTTGTGTCAAAAATTATTCCTTAATACTTATGACTATAAAATAGCATAATATTTTATTCAGTCTGTCTTCTGTCAAAACAATCACTATTACAAAAAGAATAAAAATTTTTAACTTATGAAAAATACCCTTTCAAGGTACAAAACAGAAATCCCTTTTACATAGTCTAGGGTAAATACAATATTCTTTCTTTAAATAACACAAAGCTGATACCATTAGTTGTGGTATTTAAGACAATTTCGTAAGTTCAAGAAATATAACAAGCTAATGGCTTGATAATACCACTCATGGCATACACAGTGAAAAGAAAAAGCTTGGGCAAATACATATTATGAAGTGGAAACATTACTATCATTTCACGTTTATATAGCAATTTATAGCTTATGAAATATTTTCACTTTCATTAATTTATTTTATCCTCACAACAACCCTATGAGGTAGGAAGGTAGGCACTTAGACCTTCTCTAGTATGGCTTCCACTAAATATTTAGTAACTCTATTAATAGTTTCTTTTAACTAAAAGAAAAAACGACAGTAATTATACAAAAAAACAATGTCATATAGAGTTTATCATCAACAAAAAACACAAACCACCCTCGCCCCCCCCCAAAAAAACAGAAAAGTAACATACTCACTATCACTTCCTCTACTACCTACCTATTCAACAGCCATGCAAATTCTTAATACATACCTCTACCTCCCAAACTACGTCCAGAAGCAAATCTACTTCTCATGAACTGATCTCTCCGGGTAGGCGCATCACTGATTTCTAAAGCAATTCACATTTGAAGTGAATTTAGAAAAAAAAATCAAGATATTTCATTAGATGTGAATGTAATATGTATATTTATTTCAACAACTAAAAAAATTTAAGTACCAGTTAATATTTAAAAGATACTGCTTAATAATAAAAAGTTAATGAGTATCCAAAATTGAATTGGCAATGTTATATAACATATATGTGTATGTGTGTGTGTGCATATATATACATATATGTGTATGTGTACATATATACATATATATATACACACACGTATAAAAACACAGAAATGCTCTCAGATAGGATTTCAAAAATTAGATGAGAAAATTAGGGAGTTTTTTTTAAATCCTTTTATAAAGTCATATATATCGTCTAGTACAGCAAAGTGGAATTCTGAAAGCTAAAATTTCTGGAAAATGTTTATTTCAGGTACTATGCTCCCTCTCCACAGTGTCCAACTCCTTTCACTAGAATCCACATGTGTATTTCTTTCCTTATGGTACTAGATATATTTAGGTATTCTGTGGCTTTAATTATTGTGTGGGAAAGCAATCAATAAAAAAATTAGTGCCAACTATAAAAAAGGCATTGTGCCAGGCACAAAGACAAAAGTAAAATGGCAAACTCCCTCGATGAGCTTACATTTTATTCCAGGTATGGGGAAATGCCAATACAAAAGCACAGGGTCAAGAGATGAGAATGTTATGTATAAACTATAGTAAGAAGGCAGTTTGACTAGACCACAGAGTACATGAAAGGAAGTAATGAATAAAGCTCAATAGGAAGGCTGGGGTCAGGTTATGAAGGACTTTAAATGACAGAGGAATTCATATTTGATCCTAGAGGTTAAGAGGGGACCCTCACTCCTCTTCTACACCTACTTACTCAAGAAATCTCTGGTTATGCTATCCATCCCTACTCTGACCTCACTTTCCACTACTTATGATTGACTGTATCATTAACCAGTTCATTGTCTTCATTGTCTTTACCCTCATTGCCTTCTTCACTTGAGTTCCTTGTCCATTTGTCTTAAATACCATTCATGCCTTAACAAACTGACACTGAGTTACTTCATCATCTGTCTTCTCTCCTTCTAGCATGCTGCTAAATACATCCAAAGGAAATCATACCACTGGGTCCACCACAAATTTATGTTATTTTCATCTAGGCCCTTACTACTATAAAGCAGTCCTTTTATTCTTGTTTGACTGACCCATTGCCCGCTTATTCCAAACCTTCCCTTCCTTCCCTAAGCCTCTCATTCCATCACCCTGCTCTTATTTTCTGAGGACCTCCTTTCTTACCTTACTGATAAATCAGAGGATATCCATCATGAGCTCCCTTTTCTCCCCTCAAGACCTCTCGACATAATCCCCCATTTTCCTCTTCCTTTGCTAGACTCTGAGAAAGAAGTCACTCTTCTTGCCAAAAACAACTCCTCTACTTCTACACTTGATCCCTTCCTTTCTCTTCTCCTTTAAGAGTTTACCTCTGAAAATCCCTCTTTATCTTCTCTACTACCTACACATTTGCTTGTCACCTACACATTTGCTTGTCTCCTCCACCATTATCTTTCAATTGACCATCACCTTCTCAAGCTATTGTCCTGATCTTCAGCACTTCCACAATCTAATTCCTAGAAAAAATTATCTATACCTGTTGTATAGACTATATATAGACACTTCCTAAACTTCCAATCACTTCTCTAAACCTTATAATCTAGCTTCTAGCACAACCACTTAACTGAAACTCCTTTCTTCAAAGCTACCAATGATCTCTATATTGCTGAATGTACTAGTCTTTTCTCAGTCTTCTCCAATTTAACACTTTACTATCCCTTCCCTCCTGAACACTATCTTCTCTGCCATGTTTAAGTATATTGTTCTTTCCTGGTTTTCCTGATTGTTCCACTTCAATATCAATTGCTAGATCATTATCAATGGTTTATCCCTCACCACTCTTCTTCTCTCTATATATACTTTCAATGATCTTATCGGCTCCCAGAGTTTAACTTTTCTATGCAGATAAATTTGAAATATGTATATCCAGCTCTGATCTCTTTCCAGAGTTCCAGGTATCACCAATTGCCTGCTGGCATCTACACCTGGATGTTCCATCAGCACCTCATCCATCACATGCAAAACAGTATTTATCTTCTTCCCTAAATCTTCCCTAAATTGCTCCTGTATATGTCTTACTTTTGTTAAGGATACCATCAGTCTTTACCTGAGTTCAAATCCAGCCTCAGACACCTAACACTCACTAGCTGTGTGACTCTGGGCAAGTCACTTAACCCCAATTGCCTAAGCAAAAAAAAAAAAAAAAAGATACAATCGTTTTTTCCACACAGGTTCAATCATCCTTGACTCTTCCACTCTCATCAAGTCTTATGGATTATACCTCCACAGTAGCTTTCAAATCCCTTCTCTCCACTCTCCACACTTGTGCAGAATCTCATCAACTCAGACTATTAATAACAAGAGTCTTTAAATTGAAAGCCCAGCTTCCAGTCTTTTCTCTAATATATCTTCCACATAGCTGCCCAAATAATTTTTCCTAAAGCACAAGTCTTATCACGTAATTTACTAGCTCAAAAATCTTCAGTAGCTTCCTACTGCCTCTACGGCAAACTGTAACTCTCAGCTTGGTTCTAAAATTTAGTCTTCACAATGTGGCTCTTATCTATCTTTCCATACTTTTCTTACCCTACTCCTTTCACACACTCTGCATTGCAGCAATACTGGACTACTTGCTGTTCCCCAGAATTCAGAATTCTATCACAAACTGTCCTGCATGCTTAAAATGTCATTCCTTCACATTTCAGCTTCTTAGTAACTTTAGCCTACTTGAAGGCTCAACTCAGATGCTATGTCTTAAAGGAGGGCTTTCCTCATACTCCCCAGTTAGGTACCTATTCACCCTACAAGATAAGCTCCAGAATGACAGGGTATTTTTTTTTTGGATTATCTTTAAATCCTCCACAGCTGGCAAAATGCCTTGAACACAGCAGACACTAAACAGTTGTTAAATTTAAACATATCAGAGCTATGTAACTTCAATGTACTTCTACCTATAAAAAATAGTATTAGCTTAGATCATAGACTTCTAGAGGTCAAGGCCCAGGTTCATTCAATTCTCTACAAAGCACTAGAAGCAGGCAAGTAAGTACTTACTACTACTTTGTAAATTTATATTTAAAATAAAATGAAAGTAGTTTTATTTTAGTGCACGTATTACATTCATTAAAAAGTAGACAGTAAATGTTTATATATTTGTTCCTTATAGTACTCGATCTCCCATCTCTATGCCTTTGCAAAGGTCATCCTCCATGTTCCATTAGTCCAATAAATGATGACTTATGACAAACTGATAATACTTGCCTAATCAAACAGAAATGTATAGTGCTGCCTAACCTCAGGAGGGATCTTTAAAGATATTTTTTGTAACTCAGTTCCTTGAGCTCTTATATTGAATTTGATATAATATCCAATTTAGTGTTGAATCCCAAATTCAATCTCTAAATATAAGCTAGAGATGTTTTCTCTTGCTTGGGAAGATTTAACTACCTTATTAAAACATCCAGATTATAATTATCAAAATGAATGTCCATGAATATGGGTTCTACTAAAGCTAAAACTCCGCTCAGTTTTAGATGACAGATTTAACCTGCCCCATATCAATAAAAGCATATAACATGTGGTTGTATATTTTCAGAACAAAACACCTACCTCAAAATAAAATGAAAGTAAAAAAGTGTGAAACATCAGCATTACAAGTGACTAAATCTTTAAAAGATTCAACACATTTGAATTGTTAAGATAAATGTTCCCCATTGCTTAAATCAAAAACAAACACACTCCCTTATGGCACAAACTTGAGTACACTAGTCAAAGGCACCAAAGCATTTCCCCATGCGCTTTCTTCCCTCATATTTTGTTAGCTTTCTTTTTTCTTCTCCCGACCTTAAGACTTTCTTTTTAAATCTGTATCTTAGGTCTTTCAAAGAGTTCATTGACATGGTTTAATCCTTTTGTGCTTAAGGTCAATTAAAAAAAAAAATTCTTGCTGGTTTCTTGCCCTTATAGTAGCACCAGGCCAAGAGTAGTTAGCAAAAATAAGAGAACTTCAAATGTTACCTATCAATACAAAGATTCAAATATAAGCCTGTGATAAGATGCAACAAGGACTGACCTTTAAATTAGCAGAACTCTAGGTTCAAATAATGCTAGATAAGTCACTTAACTCAAGTCTCTACTTCCTCATATATAAAACATGACTAATACTTTTACTACAACTTCCTCATATATAAAACATGAGTAATATTTTTATTGTTGTGAAAACATTTTATACAAATGAAAGTTACACAGATGAACAAAAGACACAGCAACATATTAAAAGACTTCAGTTTCTTACAACCATATCACCCTTTTATATGCTATAGAAAATTAAAATTTAGAATGGAGTTAGGAGATAGGCACAAAATAACGACCAACATTTATGTAGGACTTTTTAAAAATTTTCTAAGTGATTTCTTCACAACCCTCTGAAGACAGGGAGAAGCCATGCAAGTAGTTTCCCAACTATTTCTAACGAGGAAACAAAGTTTAACAAATTAATTTACTTGCCCACGAGTAGATGGATTTCAGATTGTGGATAACGTACTCAGTTTAAACAGAGCTTTGTTTCAAAATGTATTTTAGATGTCCAAAAGAAAAAAAGTATTTTTCCTTTAAAAAAATACAAATAAGCTTACTCAAGGAGTTGGGAATCTGTGAGTAGTTACAGATAGCTCTTAAGTTGCCTGTTCAATTAGCATTTAGACCAGTTTCAAAGGAGAGCTGAAGGGAAAAAAATTCTTATGACTAAAAAGGAACCAATAGTAATTTGACTGAACATCAGTGAACAGTACTTCGGCATAGTTGTTTAGCTCTGATTTTGTGACAAGCTAAGAGGGGAAAAAGGATAATAATTAGAATGTGGTTTTTCCCTTGAGCTATTAAATGGGAGAATAACAAGCACGAATACCAAGGTTTAGAGGCACGGGGCATGGTTCAGCTGAAAGCAGACTAGACTTCTTCAGAAGACAGCAGGAAAGTCCCAAAGATCTGCCATTTCTTAGCTGTATGATTCTTGGGTAAATTATTTGCAAGTTGGGGCAGCTAGGTGGCGCAGGCATAGAGCACCAGCCCTGAAGTCAGGAGGACCTGAGTTCTCAAATCCAGCCTCAGACACATTAACACTCACTTAGCTATGTGACTTTGGGCAAGTCACTTATCCCCAACTGCCTCACCCCCCAAAAAATTATTATTATTATTATTATTATTTACAAGCTGATGTTATTAACATCTTAGTCCCATTTTCCTCATCTGTAAAACAAAGATAATACTTAGACTACCTACCTTACAGAAGTGTTGTAATGGAATAATTTTCAAACTTTTTTTGCTTGTGATACAATTTTCTTTGCCATGTGACACTGCACAAACACTGAACATTTTACTACAAAAAAGGGTTGGGCCTTCAGATCTATTACTCAGGTTTAGAGTTTCCTCCATCTCTTTCCCCTTCCCCACACTCTTCTTCCTTTACTTCACCTGGACACAGGAGAAAGCAGCTTTTCACCTTTGAAGCAAGAAATGCTATTTTGGCATTCCAAACCACCAATAAGGAATGAACAGGAAACAAACTGTAGCTGGAGGTGGGAAAAGCACTATAGACATTAGTTATTATTATAACTAAGAAGGCATGTGACTAAAATTTGGTTCAGCATGAATTTTTTTTTCATCAACCTTGGACTCAGGCCCAGAGTTGGATTAGACTAAGCAGTTACTGTTAACAGTCCAGATTTAATAAAGAAGGCAACAAAACATGCCTAGGTATTCATAGTTAT
Source organism: Vombatus ursinus (assembly GCF_900497805.2). Classification (NCBI taxonomy): domain Eukaryota; kingdom Metazoa; phylum Chordata; class Mammalia; order Diprotodontia; family Vombatidae; genus Vombatus; species Vombatus ursinus. Next base: position 21,514,758 of record NW_020954550.1, read on the forward strand.
AGTAAATATTACTCTATTATCATTCTTTAAATATTTAAACATTAGTAATTACTGATTAAGTTAGTAAGTATTAAGTGCTTAGTATTTTAGTGAAGAACTTTTTTTTTTTGCTAAAACGAGAAAACTCCTGATTTCAGAAAACTGATGTCTAGAGAGGCAGTGATCACACTTCTAATTTAACAATAGAGCTGGATCTATTTTTATAATGCAAAAAGACAATTAGCAAGAATCACTTATTCACAAGTTTATTAAGCATCTGCTATGGGGATACAAAAAATTTTTAAATTATAATAATCCTTATGTTTGACATTACATTTTGCTAGAATTAGAAGGGGAAAAAAGAACACAAAGAAATATGCAAATTAAGGAATCATGAGGAAAATATCTATCAAGAAAATGCTTTTAAAATTTTGAGTTGAATGAGAATATCATCAAGAGGGGAGGGGAACATTAAAGAGATCATAAATGTAGAGCTAGAAGAAACAATAGAAGTCATCTAGTTAAATTTCCTCATAGATGAGGAAAACAGATCCAGCAAGGTTAAGTAGTGGCAGAGCCAGCTTTTGAATCCAAATCTTCTCCTTTGAGATCCACTCAATTTATAATGTGTTATTCATGAATTTCTTCTATAAGTAGTCTCCTAGGCTCCACTTAAAGATTTCTAGCCCTGGTAAATTCATCTCTCAAGGCAGTCCATTCTACTTTTGAACAGTTATATTAACAAGTGTCTCCTGACAAAGAGCTGAAAACTCTCTGCAACTCCCACCTGTTGTTCCTATTTCTGTCCTATGCAGCCAAGCAATTTTTAATCCATTATTCACATGAAAACTCTTTATACATTTTAAAGAACACTATCTTCAATTTCCGCTAATGTTCTTGTCCAAGGTAAGCATCCCCAAACCCTTCAATGAATCTTTACATGGCACAGTTTCAAGGTCCTTCACCATCCTAGACACAACCCATTTTATCATTGTCCTTCCTAAAATGTGGCTAAGCAGAACTGAAATATTCCACTGAAAGATTTAAAATCTAGTTGAAAAGACACATCAAAAGAATCATAACCACAAAAATAATAAGATAGGTGTACGTGGCTAGTTAACTCAATCACATTATTCTGCAAATATATCTTCTTTACAAAAGGAAACAGAATTTTCTAGTTTGGGTTATTTTTGGTCAATAGCTGTGATTTCATTAGTGTAGCAAGCTCACAGTGAGCAAACTTTCAACACCAGGACAGATTAGCAGTTTATCCGTAATTTATGGTCTTAAAAGAATTACCTGAGGCTCTGAGAGGTTAAGTGATTTGACAAGGGTCACAAAGGGAGGATTTGGGTTAACTTGTTAAGAACTCTGTCTCCTGATGAGAATCCCTTGAGATTAAAGTGCTTTAAATGCCTGACAAGTCCAACAATAATTCCAACGATGACTTAGGTGGTTCTCTTGCTCAGAGGTTACCATCTTTCAGGACTTTCAGCACTCCAAGTTCCAAATTCTGTGCCCTATTCTCAATAGAAGCCCTTTCACTTTGACTCAGAAGCCAAACATGCTCCAAAATCAGGACAAATTCAGATTGAGTCCAAAAAAATTTCAGACTATTCTACCTAACACTGATGTCCTAAATGGGATTCACATTTCTGCCTTAACACATACCTGATGAATCTGAAGCCCTATTAAAAGCATCTCCATTTGCTCCTGAAGAAAAGGTATCCTAAAAAGGAAACAGATTAAACTTAATTATTCACTTTAAATTACAATCAGGACCTGCAACTACCAAAAAACAGTACATCCAACGGGCAACCTTAATTCTTAAATGAAGTCCCTTACTGAATTTCAGACAAAGTATTACACCAGCTGGCCACAGTAGTAGTAATAGTTTAAAAAAAATTTTTACTGCAAAACTCTCTCAGGTCTGAAATTGAACAAAAGGTAAAAGATTTGTTTTTGCTCCTAAATCAGTAGAAAAATACTATTTCAAAAATATGAGGATGCCCTAAAAATGGGGGAAGAAATGTGAACAGATTCTATGGCTCAAACATAGCATGGTATAGCGAGAAGAATGCTAGATTATCTATCACAACACCTAAGTTCTTGTTCAAAGTCACACAGCCTAATAAGCAGCCATGGCTCCCTCTATAGAATATATATTTATAGCAGCCTTCATCATAGTTAAGCATACCTATTTTACCAAGAGGAAAACTGCCTTGCCACAAGCAGAAAAGTAAAATTTTCTTCTAAACAAAACAATTCTCTTATACAAAACAGAAACCAAACATCACATAGCTGAATTATAATTTGAAAATTAATGACAATCTCTTTAAGGGGACCCAAGACTAATATTTAATGAAGACTGTACATAGTCTCTTTTTTATTGGCTACCCTTTCTCAATTTTTGTTTCAGATGAAAACTTTGCACAACAAAAGTCAATGACTTTGTTAAACTCGACAGAGGGAATTGATTTCCACAAAAGAAATAGCCATTTTCAGTTGTTGCTATTCCAAGTGATAATAAGTGAGTCTAAATCTGACTTCCTGCTTCAAAACCTGTACAATGTACTAAACTACTTGTTAAAAAATAAAAATATTTGTGGGAATACACTGACTTTATCACTTTAGGATACCTTGCTGTTATTTTCCCATTCCCTATAAGGTTGTCTACTTATCAGTCTAAAACATGTCTAAAGGCCAACTACAACTACAGCATTTAAAACTCCCCAGTGGACTATTTTAACAGACATAAAGAACTTTAAGCACAGCACCTTGTCAAATACAGGGACAAAAGATGGTATGTGAGGTTTGAGGATTTCTGTGTCCCAATCTTCATCACCCATGTTGGTCACGAGTTCTACTTAAACAAAAACACAACTATGTACATTTGACCACAGAATCATAAGCCTATTAATAACAACACCCCCATTTCACATGCTGACTTTAAAAATTACTCAATTAGTTCATTTTTAACACCTTCAAGTGCTTTATAGATGAACTACTTCTATCAGTATTTTGCATCAATAATAGTGCAATAATACATACAAAGGGAGCTCAGTTCATCTAATGATCAAATTCACCCCCACCCCCACCCAATCCCAATCCCCCTTGGACTACAGGCTCACCCTAAGGGAAATAACTGCAACCCACTTAAGAATCACGAACAAAACTAAAGGGGAGGAGGGGAGTGAAGAAGGAGGAAAGGTGGGGAGAGGGGAGGAAGGGGAAAGGAGGGATGGAGGGAAAGGGGGAGGGTAAACTCCGAGTTTCCTTCCTAAGGAGAGCTTGGGCTCCTTGCTACAAAGGTAAAGGGGGGAGGGAGAGAGAAGACAGGTGTGGGGACCCGCCCCGCCCGCCCCCGTGCCCTCGGTCCCCGATAGCGGGCGGTGGCGCCGCCCTGGCCTCACCCAGGTCCCCCAGGCCGCGAGGCCTGGGCCCGCTGATCCCCCGCGGGCACCTACTCGAGGCCGGGCAATGCGGGGCCCCCACCCGGGCCTTCCCTCTTTCCCTTCCCTCCACGGCTGCCATCCGACCATGAAGCGGGGTGAGAGGCAGCGGCGAGGCGCGGTGTCCGCCTCGGCCGGATGGTCTGGGGGTCCCCGGTCCCATCTCCTGGGCTGCCTCCTCACCTCCTGCTACCACAGGCAGCCACCGCCTCACTGAGCGGTCCCGCCCAAACGCGGTAGGGGCGCTTAAACCGCCGCACGTGCCGGCGCCGCGGCGGCGTCACGTGCCCTGGCCAAACAACAAATCGACGGGCACCCGCGGCCAATCAGCGCTTGGGCCAGCTTCAACTCGCTTGCCGCCCGCCCCACCCGCGCATTCCAATCCCTCTTCGTCGAAGCAAAGCCTGGTCGGGCCTAGCTCCGCTCAGTGCCGCCCTGGGGGAGGGGCGGGGGGCGGCGAGCGGTTTCCCGCCAGGGCCTTCCCGGCGGGGCGGTGTGCAGAGGCTCCAACTTGCGTGAGAGCCTGGGAAGGTCTCTCTGAGGGCCTTCGATCCAAAAACCGTGCATGCATCGCACCGGGTGCTTGTGCGTGTGTACCGTTAACAGAACAGTCCTGATGCAGGACAGACGGGGTTGTGGAGAAGGAGCTGGGCTTGGAGTTCATTTAACCTCCAGGGAGCTTTAGCAAACCCCCTAGGACTTAGATACCAGGTCTGAAAGAGGTGGATAGAAAGGTTCCACTCTACAAAGTGTACTTAATGTGGAAAATGTGAAACTTGACAACTCAAGGCTACGTTTTCTTGGGCATTTGAATATGTTTCGTATGCATTTAAGCTTCACATAACGAAATTCATTCACTCAAAAGTTCTGTACAGACAGTTGAGACTTTAGAGATTCCCTAGTCCACCCCTCTCATTTTACAAATCAAGAAACTGAGGCACACAGGAGCCCACACTTCCAACGGGAATTACAAGTGAAGAGGGATTGGGGGGGTTAGTGAAATAAAAAGCGTGTTAGTGGGGTAAGGCAATTAGAGCTTTGGGAAGAAAATCAAAGGGGAAAAACAAACTGAGAGAATGTTTGCTAGGAATATAAATTATGTCATCTACAATCTTCTTATTCTGGTAATTGGAGACTTAGCTAAGATTGTGGCCCATCAATTATGCCATGTAAAGTAGTCTCCGAATAAATTTTGTTGTTGTATCACTTTGGGATTTTCTCGGCAAAAATACTGGAGTGGTTTGTCATTTCCTTCTCCAGCTCATTGTACAGATGAGGAAACTGAGGCAAACAGGGTGAAGTGACTTGCCCAGGGTCACACAGCTGGTACTTGTCAAGTATCTGAGGCCGGAACTCTATCCACTGTGCCCCCTCGCTGCCTCTTACTGTTTGTTTTTCTAAAGCAAACAAATGCAGTTTAGTATAGGGGAATGAGCACATAATATAGAATTAAAGGAGAACCATAATTGGGTGTACCTATAACCTACAACCATTAGCAGCCTCTTAACTATGAACAAGTTACTAAACCTCTGAATCTTCCTTTCTTCATCTACAAAATGGGGGTGATAAAAGCAATGTATGTAAGGTGCTTTATAAACCTCAAAGTTTGTAATGTCACATATTAAAATAACAATACTAAGCAGAGTTCCTATATATAGTAATCTGAAAGTTTCTCTAAAACTCAACAACTTCCCACTCTGTCAAAGATCAGCACAGTCACCCTCTTCATCCCCTCTTCACCTCTTCAGTCTTTTCTATTTTTCTTGGTTATCTTAGTGGTACTACAGACAACGTTGCTTAACTTGAAGGCGTTCTGTCACCAAACTTTATTTAAACTAATTTTTCTCTCCAAAGTTTTTCATTGTTTTGTGAGGCAATAATCTTCCACTATCTTTAAAATCTCACAAATAAGCCTATAAACAATGTTACCTTTGGTTATATATTTCTGTTGGAAAGGAGATTAAATGTTTGCTGCCTGAGCAAGAGACCATTACATTTTGGTCTACTAGTAAAAGCAATTTACATAAATGTTCTAAAAAAAAAAAAAGGTAATAATCTGTGTAAAATGTCTGTTGTTTGAAAGCTGTTCCATTTGGCAGCATGAACAGCTTGTTAACAGAGGTCAGATTAGAGTTGTCTAAATTAATTCCTGTATCTCCATCTCATTTTTATTCTTCTAGTTTGAGATTTATTTGATCTTTGCTGTAACAAGTTGAGTCTGACTAGACATAGACAACTGATTGGAAACAACTCCTGTATCAGAAACTCAGTTTTTCTGTCTGTTAAAATAAACTCAGTTTCATTTTTTATAATATCGCACAGTGCTTGCTATATCCAGGGCGCCCCAACTCTCTTCTTGAAGGAATCGTTTATGATGTATGGAGTGAGACTTTGGTATAATCTATAATCATTTGACTTCTCTAATTTCATACTCCTGGATATATTGTTCATCATTCTCCCCATGCTCACCTTTTCAGTTTGGGTAAGCATTTCCCAACCTCCCCCACCCCAGCTCCCAAATTCCCCATAGGTGGGATTTATTTTCCCAGACTACTTCTCTCTCCGACTACTGGGGCCAGTTTAGTGAATGACCCTTTTTGAAGTCCCTACCCCTATCTTCTCTTAGAGGGTAGAGAAAGCTGTAAGGTCCCTTTGTTCAAGTGACTGGAGAGCTGAGAGATAAGAGATTAGCTCAAGATTTTTTTTAGCCCAGGGAAAGGGTCTTAGTTCCTCTTGGCTTTTTTTCTCTGCAGTTAGAAATTTTAAAAATTGTTGTTCTCATTCAGTGGTTCTGACTCATCATGATCCCTTTTTGGAGCTTTCTTAGCAGAGATACTGGAGTGTTTTTGTCATTTCCTTCTCCAACTCATTTTACGGATGAGGAAACTGAGGCAAACAGGGTTAAGTGATTTGCTCAGGATCACACAGCTAGTAAGTGTTCGAGAGAACATTTGAATTCAGGTCTTCCTGACAACACCCCTAGCACTCTATCACTGTGACACGTAGCTGCCCAAATACAGATTAATAATAAAATTCATAAAATGCTCCGAGCCCCCAGGCAATCTTGATTATCATGTCAGGAAGGTATTTGTCCAGCTGGTTGAATATTGTACCAATTATTCACTGCTTTCTCACTTCTTGGTGACATCTGTAACCATCTTGGGCTAGTAAAATAGTAGCTCTAGAGTTTACCACCTGAAAGAAGACCAAGCTTAGGTATTTGATGAGTACCCTGAGCCAAGGTGAAATGTGAAATGCTTAATTAGTAGCATTGCACAACAGTATTATGCTCTGATGAAACTTGAAATATAGGCCTTTAAACTGATTGTGACTGTAGATATAAATTGTTACCAAATGCTGTGTGCTGTGATTGTTGTAAGTTTAAGATTACTTTCTTTTTTCTCTTTTTAAATTAGCTTTTTCTGCTTATAATAAATAAACACAATCAAGAAAAGTATATTCTTATATTGTCCATGTCCCAAAATGTGTCTCATTCTGCACCTTGAGTCCATCACCTCTCTGCTAGGAGGCAAGTAGCATCCTCCATTCTTGGTCCTTTGTAATCATGGTTGATTACTGCTTTGATCAGAGTTCTTATGTCTTTCAAAGTTGTTCATTTGTACAATGTTGTTATTATTGTATAAATTATTCTCCTGGATCTGCTCATTCAGTTCTATGAAACCATTTATTTCATTATTTCTGACAGCTCAACAGTATTCCATTATGTTTGAATACCATACTTTGTTCAGCCATTGCCCAGTTATAATGGGAATCCCCCTCAGTTTCCAAATCTTTGCCATCACAAAGAGCTGCTATAAATACTTTTTACATACCCATCTTTTCCCTCTTACTTTGATTGTTTGGTGCATGGGCCTAGTAGAGTTCTCACTGGGTCAAAGGGTATGCATAGTTCAGTAATTTGAGGGGCATTGTTCCAAATTGCCTTCCAGGTTGATTAGAACAATTAACCATGCCTGCAACAGTTCATCACTGTTCTTATTTTCTCTCATCCCCTCCAACATTTATCATTTTTCTTTTTTGTCAAATTTGCCACTATGATGAGTGTAAAGTAGAACCTCAGTAAAACCTTGTTTTAATTTGCATTTCTCTAATTATTAATTAATTGGAGCATTTTTTATATGGCTATGTTGATAGCTTGGATTTCTTCCCTTGAGAACTGCCTGTTCATATCCTCTAACTATTTATCTATTTAGGGAATGATTCTTATTCTTAGCAACTTGTGTCAATTCTTTATATGTCTTAGAAATGAGGCCTTTATCAGAGAAACGCTGTAAATATTTTTCCCAGTTAATTATCTTCTTCCTAATATCGGACTTTTTTCACTGCTTTCTATGTCAGAATAAATTAACTGTCCCATAATTAATTTGTCATTCATTGGGTATCTCTTTTACTTTCCCACTTGTGGAGACACAGACAGGAACCATATGTTTTACTGTAATCAGCTTTGTCCCAGGAATATGAGGCTGGAGGTTAATTAGCAAGCCAAGTAATGTGAGAATGGGGAGCTTAATCGTTCGATTTAGAAGAAAGTTTTCTCTAACAATGAACCTCCTACAGGATTGCATGGCTGGGAACAAGCCTAGGAGTGTCATACTTCCAGTATCAGTTTCTCTGTATTAGACGATGAAATCACTAAGTGTTAACTATATGTTGATTTTTTGGAAGGCATTATCAAGCTCTTCATGGATCTCTACCTCCTCATCCTCTACAACAGATATTGGTGCATAAGTTACAATTATCTTCATGGTGGTCTTCTTAACAAATAATTAACATAAGTGTTGCAATGCAAGAGGATCAAATATCCCATGAAATGATGTTTATTGCCCTTGGACATTTGACCAAACCCATCAATGCCTTCAGTTATCTCTCCAAGGAGAACCTGTGAGCCATCCTTTCTGCTTAGTTGTAACTTCCTTTTGTCTTCAGGCTTCATTCAGAACAAGAATATTAAGACTGATAGAATTCAGTTTCTCAGGTAGCATGTCCAATTGTTGGTTATTAGACAAAGATTTCACATTTAACCTACCCACAGCTAAATTTATCTTCCTGGACAGCCATAATTTGCCACCATCAAAGAATTCATCACCAAGGGGCCAGGGAGTCTTTCTGTACTTAGCTAGACTGTTTCTCAGACAGAAGATGTAGTTTGTTTCTAGGGCCATACTCAAAGCCTTTCTAGCATGGTAGAACCTACCACAGCTTTTACACTGCTGGCATAGCCTTTAAGAATTCACCTCCATATCACAGCAAGGTACTAGAACTTTTTAGATGTTATCTATAATGCCCTTTCATTTATTTTTGTAGTTATTATTCAACATTTCTTTTAAAAATTTTGATGTCTACATTAATTTCCCAGTGTTCCTCTCCATTTAATCCTCCCTTGTGATAAAAAAAAAATTAAGCAAACCCCAAACAACAGTGACCTTATCTGACAAAGGATGCTCCATTCTATGCTTATAGTCCCCTGCCTGTCTACCAGCAGAGTGAAAATATTCTATCTCAACATTTTCTTTTATAAACAGAAGGAAATCAGAAGGAACACAGATGAATAGTACTGCTTTGAAAGTAACATACCAAATTTATTATACACACAAAAGGAAAAGCAAACTGCAAAATAAAGATTTGTTTTCATATAAAATCTTTATCATCTGCTCTACTTTGTTTATGGAAATCCCCTTTTTGCTTGGTGGTTGGTAGGTTCAGAATAAAAAAAAAGAAAAGAAAATTATCAATCTATAGAATGTAAGCTGATTCAATAAGTAATAAGCTGCTGAAAGTTTTGTCAGAGTTTAGATTTAGTCCTTCATTGAAATCCCAGTGCTATGACAGTGTAAATGTGATGTCTTCAAAATCAAGTATGCAAAAACAAATTGAAGAAAATGGGAGGGAAAAAACTGTCACCTGTCCTCCAGGATCAATACTGATCAATGAAATTCATTTGAGTTCCCCTGCCTTTTAGTATTGTTCTGATTTACATTCTTATAGTCACTTTATCTTTTGTTCTCTTGTTTCTATTCCTTCATTCTGCATCAATTCATGAGAGGCTACCTATATATTATATTATATTCACATACCACATTTTGTTTAATGGTTCTCTCAATCAATGGGTTCCCACTATGTTTCCAGTTTGGTTTTTTTTTTTGCTACCACAAAGAGTGATGCTATAAATATTTTGTCATATGTGAGACATTCATCTCCTTTCTGTCATTGTCCTCCATGGGCTATATGTCCAGCAATGAGATAGATGGGTGTGGTGTAGGCACATTTACTAGGGTCTCTTCCATGTAGGCTGGGGTAGTTTTTCTCTAAAAGGTAGGGAAGCGGTCCCCAAGACCTGATTGGTCCAGCCACTGATAGTCATCTGGTTGCCTGGGCCATAAAATGGCCAGCACAAAAGGATTCAATGCGCTTCAGATTGGACAGATTTTCTACTGCTATTCAAGTTAATATATTCTCCTGATCCAACGTGTCTCAAGACAAAAAGATGTCTGAAGCTACCTAAACCAGTGCTATATCCTTGTTGAGTATGCTTTCCATGATATCGTCAAGTAAATTTCTTTTTTGTTGAGTGTTGAATGGTCTACAGGTCTCTCATATTTTGTTCCAATCTTGAGCCTAAACCACCAGACAGGCTTTAATTGGACCTGCCCCAGAACACTGGATCGAACTATATAAGCTATAATGATCATTAAAAGATATACCTATCCTTCTTTTGGCCCTTCTGTCTTTTTTTTCTGAAAACTAACATTATCAGTAATTTGACCAACACGACATGGATTATTTTTATCACAGAGTGATGCATCAAGATACATTAAGTATGTTTTACATGACTGCAAACCCAAATCAAATTATCTATCATCTAAATGAGAAAGGAGGGAAAGAATTTAGAACTAAAAATTTTAAAAAACAAATGTTAAAATTGTTTTTACATATAATTGAAAAAATACTTAATTTTTTAAAAGTTATATTAAGATGATAATCATAGTTGAAAAATATCTATTGTTCAAAGAACTCAGATCTCTGGAGTGTCTGTGTCAGAGTTTGAGAATGCTGAAAAAGGGGAAATACTTGTGTGCTCAAGACAGACAAGGAACATAGTTCAATTTTGTTAAAGATTTAAGTGGAATGAGGCCTTTGGTGCATGCCCAAATCAGCTAACATGGAGGCATCCTACTTTTCTGACCACCTGGGTGGAAGTAGGACTCCTTTGATTGGCTGTATAGCCAGAACAGGCTGCCATACTGGGACAATCTCTCTTGGCCTTTCAGGTATGATCTTTCCTGCTGCTGTCCAGAGGGTGGAGATCATAGTTTACCCACAATGGGTACCATGAACTGAACCAGGACAGGATATTCCTTCTACCTAGTTTCTTTTACTGTAGCTCAGGGCCTGGGGATGTTTCTATTTCTGTTTTGTTTTGTATATCCTTCTGAGCTTCAGATGCAGGCAATAATCCAGGGAAACAAGAGAAGTGGATACATAGGGAAAGATGTTATGAAGGTGGAAAAACAGGACTTGACCCCTGATTGGATATAGGAAAAGTGAGACAGAGTAAGGAGTCAAGAATGACACCTAGGTTGCAAGCCTGGGAGACTGGAAGGATGGTGGTATCCTCAACAGTAATAGGGAAGTTAGGTAAATAATCACTCGAAAAATGCCCAGCCTTTATAAAAATCAAACAGATGCAAATCAAAATCATTTTGTGGTACTACCTCAAAACATCAAAGGAGCAAAAAGAAATTAAAAGCAACAAAACAATACTAGAAAGGTGAAAAACCATCACTGGTTGAATTGCAAATTTGTAGGCTCTTATTGGAGAATAATTTGGCAATGCACAATAAGTTACAAAAATCACTATACCTTTTTAATTTTATGGGGTTCAGCTTTCAGCTGTTCTCATAGCCAGTGCCTAGAAGATTCTATCATCCTACAGATTTTGGGGTATAAGCAGGCTTGATAAAACAATAAGTCAAAAATACACGAAGAGCAAGGACCCAATTACTAAAACTATGTTAATGTGAAGAAGAGTTGTTAGAACTGATAGAGGCTCCCAAAGCTCAGACTAAGAACTACAGTTTGTTATTCTGCAGCAATTATATTGACTTTATGTGCAATATGGAATTTACTAAATACATAGCTCTGATAATGAACATAAACCTCTCTGGCAAGGTGAACATCCTCATTCACTATCATTTGGGTTGTAATCATTATTTTTCATTCAGCTAAGTAAAGGCACCTGATCCTGCCCCCCCCAAAAAAAAGTTCATGCAAAGCATGATAAGGATGAAGATAAAGTCTTACACTTGGATTTGAACAACTGACTTCACAAGTACAAGATCATGGTTAAGACCGTAGTTTATCAGAAAAGAGTTGGGAGGTCTTAGTGCACTGCAATCAGGGTCAGCAAGGCTTGTGTCTCAGAACTTAGCACAGTGAGAACTTTTAATAAACCATTTTTCATCCAGTCATTCCTAAGGTAGAGCACATATAAATGAAGGCAGCCAGGATGGCGAAGAGCCCTGAGGCCATGCCACACAAGGATTGGTTGAAGGAACTGGGGTTGTTGAAGAGGAGACTCAGGGGAGTGGGATGGCTGCCTTCAAGTATTTGAAGGGCTAGCGTGTGGAAGAGGAATTAAATTCTCTTTTTTCCCAGAGTCATACAGCCAGTACATGCTGCAGGCAAGACTTGAGTCAAGGTCTTCTGTGTTCATTGAGAAGAGCAATCATTGTAGAAGAAGCACACTTTCCTTGTTTAATGGAAAGGGGATTATGGACTGTGCAGTACTTTTACTTTAGGTTTGGATCTTAAGATACAAAGACATGCTCTATGCTAACTTAACAAGTAATTGAGTTTATTTGATAATGCTTAAGGTGATAGAGAAGTAGGAATTAAAATAATGTACATATGCATACAACCTAGTGAATCAACAAACAACAAAGAAGGGATAGAAATAGACAAAGAAAGAAAGAAAGAAGATACATCACCAAACCAGGCTGTGGGAAAACTTACAGAGGTGGACATCCCCATCTCTGAAACAAAGACCTCAAAAGGTCCCTTTCCCAAGTGGCCCTTTTTATATCGATGTAAACTGCGGGAAAACAACCTTAGAACAAAGAGGGAGCTTGGCCAGAGCTCCAGATGCCTATATTTTATGTATGTGTCCAAGGATAGGCCAGATCCTTGAACACACACATATTTCTTGAGATAAGAGTTGTTCTGCCCAAGTAACTTGTTTATTCTTTGATGTTCCATTCCCTTGGAGCTCCCGGTCATACATACTAACTTTAAATTACATCTCCTATGTCAGGCCAGGAGGTGGTCATGTGAGGAACTGGGGAGGATCTCCTCAGTTTCCTTTATACCTTGTTACTACCAATACTAACAGCCACTGTCAGACAAGTAAGCCCAGGAACATTGGGAGTGGCAGTACCCTCTAGATTGTTTCAGATCTTGTTTCTATCCCAAATTCCACAGCTTGGGAAACAATTCCTGTGGAGACAGGGTCAGCTGTCTCCACCAACTGCCAACCAATTGCCACCTAGTCACGCAAGCCAGCCTAGCTAAATCAGCCAGGAAGCTCAAGGGAGAGTCAAGAGGCAGCATGTGCCTGGCAAGTCAAATCCCCTCCACCATCTTGACCACCATCTCCCCTTGGAGCCTAGAGATAGTCCAGGACCCTGAACTCAAGAGCTGTGTTAATAGCTGTGCCCCTAAGACTTAAGACTATCAGCCTTCTTAGAATTCTAGCCGTCATTGAAAGGAACGATTCCCGTAGAGAAGGGGCCTACTGGGCTAGCACCACCAACTGCAGCTATGATCTTGGAAAGTGTGTGAGTGTGAGAGTGTGTGAGTGTGTGACCTGGCAACTGCTTCTTCAGGTAGTACATCCCCTTCCTCTTCAGCAATCACAGCTGCTGATCACTAGGAAGAGAAGTTGTCTCCACCAAGGTCCTTGGCACCATCAATAGTTCCACATCAGAAACAAAAATGATCATCAATGGAAAGGACATTAATGAAGATGCTTTACCACGGACCATAACACTCATGGGGCTTTTCCATTTGACTTGCAGCTGAAATTTATATGTCTAGTCCTTTGTTTCAATGTAAGCTTTTGCAAATTCTGCCATGCTTTTCTGTTTCTATTATCTCCAGAAATTAGCACAGCATTTTGCACATAGTAAGTGCTTTTTCAATTATTCATTCTTAAGAGGGAAGAACCAGCAGCAGGGGTTGGAAGTTGCAGAGGCAAATTAGGCTTTTCAGGGGGAAAAAACACTAACAATTAAAGCTTTGTATAAGGGGAATGGGCTGTCTCTGGAGGGGGAGGGTTTCCCTTCATTGGAGGTCTTCAAGCAGAGTTTGGATGATCACTTGTCTTTATATGTTGTAGTAGGAATTTGGGCAAGGAGGGGCAGTATAGGTTGGACTAGTTGTTCCCTTTCAGCTCTGAAATTCTGCGATTCTGACATTATCATATTTAAGTTATTAGACTAGTAGGAAGAGAGAAGTGGCATAAGTTGCTTCTCTATTTTCATCTGTCCCTTTCTGCCACTGAGATTTTTTTTGAGGTCTTTCATACCACTCTAGCAGGCACTGCTAGTCTGAAGCCACAGAGGCTAGAGACTTTCTCCAGTCCTATATCTTCCGTCACAGTTTATTCTGGGTTCATTGCTCTAGGGTTGTCTGTGTTGAGAATTCTCTCAACCTCTTGGTAGAAGCATTCCCATCAGTGGTGGTCTACTACGATGGGTCAAAGGCAGGAGGCCAGATTGAAAGTAAAGAGTTTTATGAGCATACTAAAGAATCTGCTCTTGTTAAGAGCAAATTCCAATTCCTGGGATACAAAATTTGGTTTTTATAACCTTTCAGGCCCACTTAGAGCACACAACCAATCAACAGCATTCTGAAGTAACTCAGTATAGATAAGTAAAGCATTTCACAAGAGAGGGAGGGGTAGAGAAAGAGGGGGAATCACCTAAGGGAGGAAAGGGGAAATATTTGGAATGCAACTAGCAGGATTTATTGTCAGAGTAAGAAATCATTTCTTATTCAAGGTTAGAAGACAAGGAGAAAGAGGCCAATCACTTTTATAACTGTAGAAATTGTCCTTTTAGGCAGAACTTCGGGGTCCTTTATCCAAGGACAGCAAATAGTTGTTAAAATAGTGGATGAGACCATCCTTACCACATCCATACATAGGGTTTGGGGATTTTCTAATATTAGGCCACTATGCTGTTGAGACCAGGAGCTAGGTGGTTCATTGGATAGAATGCCTAGAGTCAGAAAGACTAATCTTCCTGAGTTCAAATCAGCCTCAGACACTTATCAGCTATGTGACCCTGGACAAGTCACTTAACCCTGTTTGCCTCAGTTTCTCTTCCGTACAATAAGCTGGAAAAGGAAATGGCAAACCACTCCAGTATCTTTGCCAAGAAAAACCCAAATAGGGTCACAAAGAGGCAGACATGGCTGAAAAATCAACAAGAAGTTGTTGGGGGGAATTTTTACATTGTTAGTTGCTCAAGATGTAGTGACATCATTGTGGTTCCTATTTCCCTCACACCTGTTTCCTCAATAGAACTGGGTTCCCCAATGCTTCAATTCACCCTCCCCCCAACCCCCCACCTCAGGTTCTTGCAAAACAATTTTATTTTTGGTTCTAGTCTAAGGGGTCTTTTCAATATGGAATAGGGTGGGGACAGTAAAAACAAAACAAAACAACACTCAGAATACAAACATGAAACAAATATAGAAAGACAGTTTTCTTTTTCAGGGTTTTTAAAAAGTTTTTAAAAAGCTTCCTGTAGCAGGTAGGATTTTAGCTGAGACTTGAAAGAAGCCAG
>NW_020954550.1:21530065-21657814 GCF_900497805.2 Vombatus ursinus
CTGCAAGGTTGAAGCCTCATCTGTATAAAGGAGTTTCAGTCAACCAGTTTATTCAAAAATTAAGTTGGTATTATTCTGTATCTGACACCAGCCAGTTAACAAATCCCAGTAAATTACTCCCATGGACAGAAAACCAAATGTATTTTGAACAAAACTGGTGATGGATGGGGTTGAATGGCCATTACATTACTGATTTAAAGCTTTTTACAGATAAAATTCTAACTTTGAAGTACATGGTCTTAGAATTCATTTTTACCACACATGATGCAATGAATTCAGAACTAGACGGACATTAACTTGAAATTACTAGAAGGAAGTTGTGCAAAAGGTGAAAATAGGAAGAAATCATTTTTATCCAGTCATTTCTGAGTAGTTATGATTTTTTTCCATGCCATGGCATTGTTTCAGAAGTGTTAAAGTTGCTAACCTTCCATATACCACTAGTTTAGGACAAAACTATACTGGGCTGTATTCTTATGTTAATTTATTTGGAGGTCCAGTGTTCAATCCTCAATAGATTTTATGTATCCCTTGTATGCATCCTCATTCATCAGTTCATCAGTCCTGAAGGATTGCTGAGAGTCACCTTGATCAGTCAACCATCTTCATAACAAGATTTGTTGACAAGTCTGGGTCTTCTGCAAGAGCTACATTAATTTCAATTACTTCCCCTGTTAGTGGAGAATAGAGTTCACTGACAGCTTTCACGCTTTCCAAAGCTCCAAACCCATCTTGTTTGTTCAATTTTGTTCCAGCTTCTGGAAGACTACAGTAAACTACATCTCCCAATTCTTCCTGTGCAAAATTGCTGATTCCCACTGTTCTATTACCATTTTCAGTTGATATCCATTCACTTGTCTGTGAATTTTTCAACAGTAAGTAGTAGGGCACTGATGCAAAGGCCCTGGGAAGCAGCGGCCTCAGCCCCAGCCACTGCTCACACGGACTAAGCAGCTACCCTAGAAAGACAGTTTTAATCCTACCCAAAAAAGGAACACTTAGCAGGAAAGAATCATAGGGTGATTACAGTTCCTCACACAAGCCTCATTGGGACATTTGCAACCCAATTGTTCATTTTACATTTCCTCTTCATAGAATACAGCTAGATCAACGCGGACAGGGCCCTTTTCTTTCTGGTAGTTTCTCTGTCTTTGGAAGACTTTCCCTCTTAGCTAGTCTGTTTCTTCTTCTGCAATAGTTGCTGTAATTGGTTCAAGTAGCTGATATTTGGGTGTCCAGAAACAGGGAAGACTTCAGATGACTTTCAAGAACTCTGAAGGTCCTATACTGAAGAAAAGAAGACACCAACAGGGGACTCTAGTAAAACCCTTGAAAGCAAAATTTGAGTACTAGAAGCAGAAACTAGATGAAAGGGTGGTCATTGGCATGCTTTATAAGTGTTTGTTTGAGTGGTAAAGAAATTCTGTGAAGAAATTAATATTTGATATACCAATGCAAAGGTGGGGAAAGGTGAGGATGATGAGAAACATTTAGGAAAAGTACATTTTAACAAACAGGAAAAGACATTATGGACATGGGAGTTATCCTTGAGTTAGCTCTCTAGGCATTCACTGTTGGACCACTGACTTGAAAGAAAATGATACAGTATACTATTAAGATTTAACCCTGAATAAAATGAATTATTGATTCGTAAAGTAAAAGTAAAGTAAAAAATGGGAAATTGACACTGACTACAATAATTTCCTATAGCAGTTTAACCAATGTAAGTTAATTGCTATAACAAGGAGACCAAAAGAACCCAGAAAACACCTTAGCCAGCAAACATTTGACTTAATTGACAAATTAAGACAGATGGCTGCCAAAGGCAGTGCTATGTTAGACACTATGTCAGTCAATAAACATTTTTAAATGCTTAATATTCGCCAAGCATTGTGCTAGTCATAGGGGACACAAAAACAGAAAAAGATAGTCTCTGCTCTCAAAGAGTTCATAGTCTAATGGGAAGGGGTTCAACAATATGTTTGAACAAGTTATAAACAGGATAAATAGATGGAAGGCACTAGAATTAAGGAAGATCAGGAAAGGCTTCCTGTAGCAGGTAGGATTTTAGCTGAGACTTGAAAGAAGCCAGGGAAGCCAGGAGATGAAGATGAGGTACAGCCTTCCAGGGATGGGGAACAGCCAGTGAAGATGCCCTGAGTCTGGAGATGGAGTGTTTTGTCAGAGGTACAGCAAGGAGGCCAGTGACACTGGATGGCAAAGGGAGAATGAGGAGAGAGGTAAAGTGTAAAAAGAAAGAGGGAATTTGGGTTATAAAGGGCTTTGTTATTATTATATATATTCTTTTCTTAGTTTTACTTGACTTCATTCTGTATCAGTTCAAATAAGTCTTCTCCAGTTTTTCTGAAACTGTTCCCTTCATCTTCTTACAGCACAGTAGTATTCCTCATATACCATAATTTGTCTAACCATTCCTCATGCCCCAAGGGCACCTCCTTAGTTTCCAGTTGTCACCACAAAAAAGAAATGCTATATTTTTGTACATATAAGTCCTTTTCTTCTTTCTTTGATCTCTTTGGGGGTAATAGGCCTAATAATGGTTATTGCTGGGTCAAAAGGTATGCACAATTTAGTAACTTTTTGGACATAGTTCCAAATTGCTTTCCAGAATAGCTGGACAAGTTTCCAGTTCCACCAGCAGTCCATTAATGTGTTTGTTTTCACGCAGGATCACAGATTTAGAGCTGGAAGGATGTTAGAGATCATCTAATCCAGTGGTGTCAAACTCAGATACAAACAGAGGCTACTAAAATATACATAAGGATCCCCAAGGGCTGTATATTGACTTAGAAAACACATGTTAATATTATTTATTTTATTGTTGGGTTCTGCCAGCACTTGAGAGTGTTGTGGCAGCATGCCACTGCAGGACCTAATCTTTAACTAAATTACAATCCAATTGTTTCATTTTATAGAAGTCAAAGAGGATGAGACTCAAGAGTACAGCTGATAGCTGATAGACTCAGTGCATACTGAAACATTTTATTCTATTTCTTTCTTTTTCCTGTTTTTTTTTGGGGGGGGAACATGGCTAAAGCAGAAATTAGTTTTGCATGACTATGGATTTGTAACGAGTTTCATTTTTCTTACCTTCTCAAAGGATGGGGAAAGAAAAGAGGTTAGGAAGAGAATTTGGAACTGAAAATAAAAAAGGGGGGGAAGGGAAAAAAGGGAAAATAAATATAATTGGTATTCTTTGTAATCCTATGTATTTTATGCTTAAAAAAAATATTGAGTCAAGGTCTTTAGGCTTCACCAGTATACCAAAGGGTCTGTGACACATAAAAAGTTAAGAATGTTCGATTTCGTTCTAACCCTACGTTTTATGGATGAGCAAACTGCGGTCCAGAGAGGTTAATAAACTGTTCCAAGTCACTTAACAAGAAGCTCTCGAATATGAACCCATGTCTTCTAAGTACACTCTCAGGGCTCTTTCCACATATTTGCAGGAATCAGGTGTTTTGTTAAAAGATAAGCTACATTTCTGTCGAGTTAGTCCTATCTGATCCCAGAAAAGAGAAGCACACATTTCTGCTTGGCTGACAAATTATCCCGCAAACAAGACAAGAAGCTCTGGATCAGCAAACCAGCACCTGCGGCTACCCGGGGGGGGGGGGGGGGAGGGGGTTGATGGGGAGAGGAGAGACACGTGACCGCGGGGGGGCGGGAAGGGGTTGATGGGGAGAGGAGAGACACGTGACCGCAGCCCAGCCACTACAGCAGAAGAGTCCGGGCCGGGGTCCGCAGGTGTCCCAAAAGCCCTTACTGCACGTGACTACAGAGCCCCTCCGGAAGGCCCCCGAGACTGTCCCCGGGGCCCGTCGAGGACGAGACACCCACGTTCCTTTTCTGGAGCAAGTCCAGACTAGCGTTCCAAAAGGAGCCCAGATTTGCCGCGGGGCCTTGTGGGGGCTGTAGTCCACATGGGTCGAGAGGTTCGAGGACAACCTGCGGCAAGAACTCCATTCCCCGTCGGCCCTCGCGGCCCGCCCAAGTTGCCACTTCCTGTTTAGGGAAAGCCGGGGGAAGGCTGCTTTTTTGAGTAGGGTTTGGGGCTGGTTGTAAGTGCTGTCGTGTCCTAGCTTTGGCTGTGTGCCCACTCGCCCCGCGCCCCGGCAGGAAGACCCGGGGCCCCCTCTCTCCATCTGTCCTCTGTCTTCAGTCTCTCCCTCCAGACAAATACAGGAACGAGCCTCCGTCCCCGAGCACTTCTAGCGGGGCTCGAAAGGGCTGATCCAGCTGGGAACGTCGGTAAAGCGCTTTGGGATCCCCCAACGTCTGGGGCTGGGGGCTGGGGGAGAGGGGCGATTTAATTTGCAAAACAAAATAAAAGGTTTCCATGTTGCTCGGTGCCGGGGCTGGAGAGAGAAGGATGAAGATGTAGGGGCGGGGGAGGGTAAGAAGGGGGTGTAAGGGGGGTGTAGAAGCCCCGGGGACTGGCGCGAGGGCAGGGGGCTGGACAGTCTGATTTGGGGCCAGGGAAATGTAATCCACCTGTCCGAAGACCCCAGCGCAGGGGGAGTTGCTGGACCTGAGGCAAGACATTGCAGACACCCCGCAGCATGGTGTCCTGTAGTAGGGCCTCTGACTTGGGCCAGGTTGTATTGAGGGATTCCCGGGAAGGTAGTGTGAGCAGTAGTACCTGCAGTAATGCAGAGCTCTGAATCAGAGACAGTTTATGAAGTTGTAAATCAAGGGTGTGACGTCTGCTCCATCCCTAAGTTAGAGAGAGGCAGAGCAATTTAAAAAGGGTGTCAGCTTTGTATCTCTCTGTTACCGTGGTGAAACTGGTGGTGGTGGTGAAATCTAATGTGCCTCCTCTTTCTTGTTACAGCATTGCCGGTCCTAAAAGGATTTTTCATATGCCGGCCAACAGGTAACTAGTGAAGAAACTTATCTCTTCATGTCTTTATTGAAAATTGATAAATCCAGCCTGGCATTGCTTTTTTCCAATTTAGCAAATCAAGATTTGCCTTGTATGTGTATCATGTTAATGTAACATGGTTAGTAGCAAGGTGAGATGCTGCCTAGGCTTTCTTGTCATGAGAAAAACATTTTTCATCTTATTCCTAGATTCCAGGATTTAGAGCTGGAAGGGAACCTTTGAGATAATTTGAGTTTCTACCCTCAGATTCAAATCCCATTGTTTTTTCTACTTTATGATACTGTTTGGAGAATTTAATCTACAGTGGACCTCATATGCCTCTGGAAATAATTGGTTAGTTGAAAACAAAGTATCTTTAGATTCCATCTCAGTGCTTTTAATACTACCTATCTTGAATTTTTAGGAAAAGTTGGTGGTCCCATTCATTATGACCTCAAAATATGCTATGTATTATTTTACAGAAAGCATTACTAGTTCATAATAGGAAGTTAAATATACATGTAGATTATATAACAGTATAAGGATAAATAGGTAGAAACTTTGATTTTGAAAAGTCATATTCAGAAGATAGGAAGAAGGGCAGTCAAGGGAGGATAAACACCAAAGTGTGGTCTGGTTGTCCGTTGTCCTGTAAGAAGTGTCAGAAACACTGAAGTTCAGAATGAATTAAAGTTGATGAGGAAAGCTAAAGAAAATGAAGGTTTATTTTGTTTTTAGCTACGTTGGGGAAAAGCCAATCAGAGGATGGATAGTGCTGCTGTTCAGGGCAGGTAGAACTTGATAACGTACATGAGAAAAAAGACAAAACTATTCAACTTTTATTTTGTTTTTGTTTTATCTACCAAGGAGGATGATCGTAGGACTAGAAAGGACAGAACAAAAATGGCTATTTGCAGTAATAAATTGTTATCCAAGGTAATAGGGATATAAAGAGAGAGTATTTAGCTGCCCTTCATGAGTTCAGTTTGCAATCTGCCTCTCAGGGTAAGAACTGATAGGTGTGACTGCTGAAGAATCTCTGAAATCACTATTGTGAATCTTTGAAAGATTGGAGGAAAGATCACAGCAACTATCTCTGTTTTCACAAAAGAGAAGAGAATGGAAAATACAACTCAAAACAAGCTAGTGAACTGACTGGACTTACTGGCAGAATTCCAGAAGATGTTATTCAAGAAATGGGTAATAACAAAAAGTCTGAATGGTTTATTAAGAAAAGTCCTAACAGACTAACCTTATTTCCTTTTTTTGACAGGGCCCTTAATGAGCCTGTTAAATCGGGTGTTGTTTACTTAGATACCAGCATATGACAGAGTTTCTCATGCTCTTCTTATAGATGGGAAAATGTGGGCTAGACAGTAATAGAGGAATTTGTAACATTGATTGACTGTACTGAAAATTTATTAATAGTGCTATGTTATCCTGGAAAAGGAGTTCTTAACCTTTTTTTGTGTCATGGACCTCTGGCAGACTGGTGAAGTCTATAGACCCTTTCTTAGAATGCTGTTTGTTATCTACATTCATAATTAACGAAATACTAAATTTCATTTAGAGATGAGTGAAAATAAAGGTATAATTTACCCCTTATTGAAGTAAAAGGATCCCCTGAAATCTATCTGTGGATCCACTGGGGATCTGTGCTTCTGTAGCTCAAAAAACAAAGTAAGGAGGAAGGCTTAGTGCCCCAGGGATATATACTTGGTTCTGTGCTCTTTACAATTGTTATCAATGACTTGGATGAACTAGTCAGACATTAAGTACCTGCTTTGTGCCACTTGCTAGGGATACAATGACAAGAGTTCTGCTCTCAAGAAGCTTACATTCTGTTGGAGGCAGAGAAAGATATGAATAGCCATTGTATCAGATTTGTAGGAGACACAAAGTGAGGTGTAATAGCTAACAAGTTGAATTACAAAGTCGGGATCTCAAAAGATGTTGATGGGCTAGAATAGTCAGCCAAATCTAAGAAGATGGAGTTGAATGAAGATAAATGTAAAGTCTTATACACTGGTTCGTAAGTTATCTTCAAATACAGTATGAGAGCCATGTTGAGACTGCACTTTATATGAAAAGGATTAGTGGTGTGCAAGTTCAGTAAGAGCTTATGATTTTGCAGCCAAAAAACTAATATGATTTTAGGCTTCCCTAAGAAAGGCTTAGTGTCCAGGACTAAGGAAGTGTTGGTTCTACTGTGCTCTGCCCTAGTTTCACCCATTGTGGTTTTGTGGGCACCACATTTTAGAGTGGGGCAGTCAGCATGGTAAAGGGCTTGAGATCACAACATATTAATACTGGCTGAAGCAACTGGTAGTGTTGAGTGTAGAGAGGAAAATTAAATAAGTTAGGGTAGCTATTGTCAGGTATTTGAAGGACTATCGTGGGGCAGTGGATAGAGCGCCATTTCTAGTGTCAGAAAGACTCTCATTCTTGAGTTCAAATCTGGCCTCAGACAGTGACCCTGGACAAATCACTTAATTGTGTTTGCCTGTTTCTTCATCTGTAAAATGAGATGGAGAAGGAAATAGCAACTCACTCCAGTATCTTTGCCAAGAAAACCCCAAATGGGGTCATGAACAGTTGGACGCTACTGAGAATGACTGAACGACAACACATGTAGAAGAGGGATTAATGTATTCTCCACATTTCTCACTCTTATCCTCTTGTCACCACAAGCGTATATATGACCCTAGTTTTAAGCCTTAATCGCCTATCTCTGGATCATTGCAATCACGTTCTAATTGGTCTCCCTGCCTCAAGTCTCTTTTTTCTACAATTCTTTTTCCCCAAAGCTGCTAAAATGATTTTTCTGAAAAGTGCAAGTTTAACCATGTCACTTTCTTACTCATTAAATTCCCATGGCTCCCTATTATGTCTAGGATCAATGTAAATTCTTCTGTTTGGCATTTAAAGTCTCTCCCAGTGTGTCACTTGGCATTAGGAAAACTTGAGTTCAGATCCTGCCTTAAACACTCAGTAGCTGGCAAGACACTTAACCCATCTCAGTCTCAGTTTCCCTATTTGTAAAATAAGGAGATTCATTTCAATGGCCTGTTACATCCCTTCTGGTTCTATTGACTTCTACTTTTCTACCCTTATTAGAGATCAGTCTCTTTCAGGTACTCTGTGGCCCAGACAAATTGGCTATCTTTCTGTTCCTTACACATGATGCTCTTACCTCCTGTCATTAGCTGTCTCTTGTGCCTTGAACGTACCTTCTCACCTCTGACGTACCTTCTCGCCTCTGCCTCTTAGCATCTCTGCTTTTCTTAAGAAATCAACTCAGACGCCCCCTTCTACATAAAGCCTTCCCTGCCCTCCCAGTTGCTAATGCCTCCCCCTATTACTAGGTAATTTTTTTGTACTTTCTGTATATTCTGTATGTATATGTTTTCCCCTCAGTAGAATGTAAGGTCCTGGAAGGGAGAAATGTTTCATTTTTGTCTTTGTATAGCCATTCCCCAGCATGGAGCCTGGCACACAGGTGCTTAATAAGTGCTTAGTTATTGATTTTGTGTGTTTCTGTTTGGCAGAACTAGAATCAGTGGTGGGGAGTTGTAGACCGACATTTAGTCTCAGTGTAAAATATTAACAATTTGGTACATAAGTGGAATTGAGCTGCCCTTTTAGATTGGCTAGATTATGCCTTGTGGAGTATGTTGTAGAAAGGATTCTTATTTGGACGTGGGTTAAATTTGATGGCTTCTAAGGACCTATTAAACCCTAAGATACTGTGATTGTGTCAAAGAATGGGAGTTGTTACTGAGACCTCTGTTTTATAACTTCATTAAGTGCAGCTTCTAGAGTATGCCCACCGTAATTACCATAGACCAGGTGGCAGGTAGTGATGTTATTTTAAAAACAGAGTTTGCAATAAAGTTTGTATTTATATCATATTTGCAACTCTATAGCATCACTGAGCAAAGAACCGCTGAATACCAGAGTGGAGGAGGATTCCATATCATTTCTGTTTTGTTCAAATATTGGCTTGACCCTTTACACTTTCACTGTTGCAAAATGAATGACTGATAGCTTTTGCTCTTCCTGTTTTGTTGTAAACTATGAGCACCCTGATGTTTTCTGGTCATTGTAAACGGCATCGTATAAGGAAACATTTTTCGCCCCGATCTTTATGGGAGTTTCTTGATCAATTATCCTTGAGTCTAATCTGGGTAGCTTTCTTTGTATTTTTAATTCTTTTCACCAATTGTGTTATTACCTTTTTGGCAGTAGTGATTGAGGTCAGGGAACCACAGATTCTCATAGCTGGATGAGTGAGCATCCAACTGAATAGGAATCCCTTCTCCAATATCTCACCCATGTGATCAATCTGGGGTTGGCTTGAGGGCCTCTAGTAATGGGCAGCCCATTCTACTTTTGTACAGCTTTTGTAAGTGTTAATAAGTTTTTCCTTACACAGAATTTCGTTTTTCCTTTCTCTACTTTCTTTTGTCCCTAGGTTTGCCTTCTGGGGCCAAATGGAGAAAGTCTTAACCCCTTTCCACATGACACTTCTTTTCCGCCTTGAATACAGACAACTCTCATTCTTACCCCTTTCCCTTTCCCTGCTGAATATTACCGGGAGCACTAGAAGTTGGAGTTTGTTTGTCCTGTGGAAGACAGATGTGCCACTAGGATTTTTGACTGTCTTACTCAGAGAGACTTTTTGAATTTCAGTGTTATAACTAATTTCATGATTTACCAGGGTGTTTTCTAGATTTTTAGGAAATTAAAACCTAAACCTAAATTTTATCCTTCCCACAATATTTTGTATCCTTTTTCAAGTCCCATTCTAAGAATGACTTCCTTAAAATCACTTAGTTTTCACTGGTTGCTGTTTTAAACTCCATGGTTTTATTCATTCTGTCCAAAGAACTTTTCTTACAGAAGTTCATCAAATTGGCAGTTTCCTAGTCAAGACTGAAAATCCTGGTTTGACCTAAATACCAATTCAATTTTTAAAAATTAATGGATCAAGGGGCGGCTAGAGCACTGGCCCTGAAGTCAGGAGGACCTGAGTTCAAATCCGGCCTCAGACCAAACACTTGACACGTACTAGCTGTGTGACCTTGGACAAGTCACTTAACCCCAATTGCCTCACCAAAAAAAAAAAAAATTAATGGATCAAAATAGTAAGACTGAAAAAAATATAACCTTATAAGACATCCCATTTTCCATCAAATCAGACAAATCAATTGGTGGACTTATTTTTGTGTCATGAGTAAATTTTGGTAGATAATAGAAACTAGAGATCCATTTTCTGTTTCCTTCTTCACTTCTGACCATGAAAAGAAAACCAGACTCAAAAAGTCACAAAATGTATACAAAAAATGAGACACTTTCATGGAGGCATAGCACCATCTTGTGGTTTTGTAAGATAAAGTTCCTAAAGACTTAAAACTTGTGGTTTTGCATTTCTTAGCATAAATGATATCATCTCTTGTGCTTGACTTAAGGGATAGATGAAATGAAACCAAAGGCCCAGAGTTCCCCATCTCACTGTAAAGGCTGCGCACAGGGTATTGATTGTGTTTTCTAGGAATGTATTTATTCAGTTGTCTGACCCCATATGCTGTGTGTGTGTGTTTTTATGTATGTAAATATATTTATGTTTTTACACATAAATAATATCCAGGGTTTTTTATTTAGACTTGGTTTTATTCTTCTTTGTAATTTACTGTAATATGACTGTCATGGAACATTCAGGAACTTGTGCTTTTCGGCCTCTCAAGTCTCTTTCAGTTTGACATAGGTAAAAGTTTAGTAGGTGATATGATTATGCATACCTTAGCAGTTCTGTCTGCTTCTTTAATAATGAGAGATCTCTTCCTGGGCCAACTTGGTGTATGGTAATTGAAGAATGTTAACAGCACAGAATTTTTATCCTTTGTAGCCAACTGTCTTGTGTTCTGCTAACTTGACCTCTTTTTCTTTAAGCTGAATTATGTTTGTGGCTAGCTTCCTAAACTGGAAATTCTGCCTGAGGTGTTAGGACTGATTCCCTTCAATTTATGTTGTTTTCTTTCTTTACTTAAACTGAAAAAACGAAGTTCCTCACTAAATTGCTACGAAATTAAAATTTCAGGCATCTCTTATGTGTCCTCAGGGATTGTTTCATGATTGTACTTTTTCAGTTCTACATACTGAAAATATATAACCTTATAAATGTCAAAATCATGTCTTTTATATAGAGAATTAAAATTACTTATCTTTTTATTTGTAAAGGTCAAAATTCTTCAGAACTCAGAGGTTTTAGAAAATTCACATTTCAAATATGGATGATGATTCTAGACCTCTCCTCATTTCTGAGGTGAATAATGAAGTAGATCCTCAAGTTATGAACATCCAGTTTGAAGCAGCAGATGTGAGGTCCAAAAGGTGAGTGTTTTATTTGTTAGGAACTGATAGTCCCTGACCCTTCAATTTTATGTACTATAATGCAAATATTATGATTAGAATAGTTAGTGTTTTAAAAAAGTTAAATTGCAAACAGATTTTGATTTGATAATTGAGTAGCCAGTTTCTCGTCTTATTTCTTGGGATTTTATTTATGTTTAATGATTTTTATCAAACTCGTAAAATTGTTACATTGTTACTTTTATGTAACAAGTCACATACATTCAATGATGTAATGTCTGGGATTAATTCGTTCATTGTCACTAAATTCTTAAAACTACTTGAAAAATGCCCTAAGTTTATTGATTTTCAGTTTTTCAAGAAAAAATGTTTGGTATAGGAATGATTTTATTTAGTAACTACTGACTAAAATAAAAATGGCCAGTTAATTTATATGTTATGGACTAAATGTACCTTCCCTTTGTTCTAATTTTCTCTTCCTCCACAATAAAAATGTATAGCATGTCATGTGATAGGATGATGGGTCCCTTTCTAATTTGTGGATTGAGTATTTGCTGAAAAGACTTATTATTTTTTATTGGAAATTGATCTGTAGTCTAAAGCTTTACTGCAGTGCCTCATCATGATGGGGTAGTATCCTTGACTTTTCACTCTTGTTTTTTTAAGGATGGTAATTATGTGAGGTGGGGCTGTGTGGTATAGAGAGCTAGTCCTCAGGTTCCAATAGACCTAGGTTCCAGTCCTGCTTCTGCCCCTACTTGTTCTGGGCAAATCCTTAAGCTCTCAGTGCTCCAGGCAGCCTTCTAATGAGATAAGTAGGAGAAAATGTGCTGATAAAGGAAGTTCTTCATTGAAGCTTCTATACTGATAAAATTACAAATCTTGTATAGATACTGGCAATATTAACATTTGTCAGTTTGGAAATTATAAGTGATCTTCTGATCAGAAGAATGTGAAAGGCCACAAAGATAGTAACAGAGCCACAATTCAAACCTAGGCCCTCCCCAAATCTAGTGCTCTTTGTCATTTATAACTTAAATAGAAATTGTATGTCCTCTCAGGTAGAGTTGAATAAATCAAAGTGAGAGATGATGAATGGAAACTGCTAGCCTTCATGCCCTAAATCATAGCACTGGTTTGATTTAAATGACAAAGATATTACAGGCTCTTAGTAAAAAAAAACAAAACACAACTAGATGTTTAAATGCCAGAAAACCAAGAAGCTATTGTTCACACTTTTAAGACAGTTTAGCATGAAGTTTTCTAGTTTTACCACACAGGGGAGCCGGAAGCCATGATATCAGTTTTGATGTAAACTGAGGTGTCTGGTTATTTTTACTCTTTTGGTTTTCCTTCTTCTATTTCTCTGATTCACTTTCAGCATGATAGGGATTTTAGTTTATTGAATTTATAGGAACAGTCATTCATTCAGCAAACATATAGTAAGTACCTACCTATGTGCTGGGTACAGACAAAATAGTTCCTGTGCTCAAGAAGCTTATATTTTATTGGGTGAAATTGACATGTACACAGAGAAGTAAATACAAAATATGAATATAGTAAATAGTCTAGAGGGCTTGTAGAAGAGATTCCTTTATTGGGCAGAGGGTAGGACTAGGTGATGTCCCTGGTCACCTCTGACTTTGAGGCCATGATCCTGATTTGCCACACTGGTTTAGACTCTTAGTTCAAGGGAATCTTAGAATCTAAGAGCTGAAAGGGACGTTAGAAATCATCCAGTCTAATGCCTTCATTTACATTTAAAGAAGCTGAGTCCTAGAAAGTGAAAAGGCATGCCCAGAGGTAGAAAGTCACTATCAGAGCTGACACAAGGATCCTTGTTTCCTCCCTCCCAGGCCAAGCCTTTTTCTGCTCCCCAGAATTCCCTTCCATGTGACCTATGACTTCCTCATTTATTTATTAAAATATGCTTTATAGATCTCTTTTGTCTTTATGTTACAACCATTTTATACAAATTGCATCTTCCCTCGTGACAAAGAAAAACAACTAAACAAGGAGTTTATAACCTGGAGTCTATGAACTGATTTTTAAAAATATTTTGATAATTGTTTCAATGTAATTGATTTCCTTTGCAATCTTTATGGGGTTTTTTTTTGCATTTAAAAACATTATTCCACAGCCTTCACTAGACTGCTAAAAGGGTCCATGACATCAAAAAAGTCAAGAAACTCTGAAGTAAGCAAAAACATCTGATACAGTGACTAATTCTGACAATATGTGCAGTATTCTATCCAGGAGTTCACACCTCTCTGTTTTTAGGCAGTAGATGCAGTGAATAGAATACGGAACCTGAAGTTGGGAAGACCTGAGTGTAAATCCTGCTTCAGACACTTACTAGCTGTGTGACCCTGGGCAAATCATTTAACTTCACTCACTCTGTTTCCTCTTCTGTAAAATGGGGATAATAGTACCTCCCAAGGTGGTTGTGAGAGTGAAATTTGATAATATTTGTAAAGTTCTTTGTAAACCTTAAAGCTCTAAAGAGATACTAGCCATCATTATCATTATTATTTAGGCATGATAAAGGCTTTGTTATCTGTTCTTTGTGTCCTTTATTGATATTTAGGTTATGAAGTTAAACTTAGTGGTCTTTTCATTTACATTATGCTAGTCATTGTCTGTTTTTTTCAGTTCTGCTTATTTCTCTCTTCTCAGGTCATATGTGTCTTTCCATATTTCTCTGAATTCTTCCTATTTGTCATTTCCACTACATAATAATTTTCCATTACACTCATATGCCAGTTTTTGTAGGCATTCCTTAGTTGATGAGTGCCAAACTTTATTACCACAAAGAGTGCTGTTATGGATATTTTATTATATTTGACCTTTAAATATTTTCCCAGTAGTGAGATCACTTGATGGGTTAAAGGGTACATAGACAATTTAGTCATTCTTCTTGCATAATTCCAAATTGGTATCTAGAATGATTGGGCCACTTCACAATTCTACCAGTTATGACTCAGTGTGCTGATTTTTCCATTGCTCCTCCAGCATTACTCTTTTTTTGGGGTCATTTTTGCCAGTTGGCAGGGTGTGAGATGAAATCTCAGGGTTGTTTTACTTTGCATGTCTTTCTTTCTTAACTAATTTTTATTCTGAAATTATGAAACATTAAATAGAATGAGTGTTTGCATATATATAGTAGGATAGAAAAAAAAGAATCATAAATGATACTTCAGATCTCTGTTATATGCAGCATTTAAAACAAAAACAACATTTAATAAGCTCAGTCTGTAGTTTTCAAAGCCATCCTTTCTGGTCTTCCATCTGTTCTTTTCTCTCTATTAAAAAAAAAAGTTGCCTCAATGATCCTACTTTTTTCTTTGCATTTCATTCATTCAGTTAACAAGCATTTAATAAGGACTTGATATATGCCAGACACTGTGCATTTCTTTTTACTATTAGTGATTTGGAGCATGTTTTCATATGGTCATTTATAGTTCATTGTATATTTTGAACATTGTTCATACCCTTTAATCATTTATTTATTGGGAAATGGCTCTTGATGTTAAATGTTTGAGTCAGTTTCCTATATATTTTCAATATCAGACTTTTCTTGGTAATATTTATGCATATAGTTTTCTTGTTCTACCATTTTTCTTTAATAATTTTACTTCTGTGAAATATTTTTTGGTTTTATATAGTCAAAATGATCTCTTTTCTTTAATGATCTTTTCTTTGCATTGTTTACTTCAGAGTTCTCCTCATAGCCACAGTTTTCTTCTAATCTTTTTATGATGTGATCTTTTAGATTCTGTTCACATCTCCAGTTTGACCTTGTCATGAGTCATGTTTTAAGATTTTGGTCTAAATCTAATTTCTGCCAAGCTTTTTCCCAATTTTCCCTGCAGTTCTTGTCAAAAAGAGAATTGTTCCCCAGTAATTTGTATTCTTGGATTTATCAGACAGTGGGCTGCTGTTTTCAGTGGTTTCTTTTTCTTACTTACCGATTATCTAGTCTGTTTCACTGAAATTCATTCCAAGTCTCCTTACTCATCAGACTGAGAAAGTTATCTGTTGGGCCTCTTCAGCTTTCAGGGGACCTGAGATCTTACTAAGCCCAGGTGACCATCCTATTATGTTGGGCCTAGTAGAAAGAGCCTGAGTTCTTTATGTTAGTGAGCTCTGCCAGTCACTGGGTGTATGGGTTTGGTAAGTCAGTTTACCTCTTTGGTCCTGTCTTCTCATCTGAAATCAGGAATTTGGAGTAGATGATCTCCAAAGCCCCTACTAATTCTGACAGCTTTCTGTGATAGAGCATAGAGGCATTCAGGTAACCAAAGAAAAAGATGAAGTTGCACTTTATTTTTCTGTTTTCTGGTGTCACCTTTACTAAGCCTGTTGTCAAGGAATAGGTAGAATTGTAGGTAAAGTTTAAATTTTGGGTCTTTCATTCTCTTTTTAGGTCTCCCTCTCTCCCTGAATGCTAAGTGTCTTCATGCTCCCTCTTGAATGTCCACTGTCACACTTTGTCAGACCTGTCCTTCCCAGGTTGTGGGTCCTGCTCTTTTTCTTTCCCTAAAAGTTAAACTTTACTGTGTCTGTTTCTCAGCTGACAGAATTGGTAAGTCTTCTGGTCACCTAATTGTCATTAGGGTGTTAATGGTTTTATATGCTCTCTCTGTATGCTAGTATGACAAGAAGACTGTAATATAAACCTTTGAACCCAAAGTGTAAGGTGAGGTCCTCAGCTAAGAAGGGGGTTAGAGGGTGCTGTGAGATGATGGAGGAGAAAACAAAAAGTTTCAAACAGCTGTTTAATTGGGATTGAGAATTAATTAGGGAGGAGTGAAAGTACTGCCTTGATGCAGTGGGTACTAAGTTGAGATCAGATAACTTAAATTTGTAGTGTTCCCAGTCATCAAGGTCATGCAACTTCCTCCAAAGGTTTGAGTCTCTAATGATGAAATGTTAAGTACCTTGGGAGGCCAATGGGTCACCTAAGGAGCCAGCATAGTATAGCGGAAAGAGCACTCACTGGTCTGGAGTCAGAGGACCTGGTTCGAATCTCACTGTTACGAGCTGCATAACCTTGAACAGGTAATTTAACCTTCTTGGACCTTGGTTTCCTCATCTGTAAAATGAGAGAATGGAACTAAATGCTCCCTGAAGTCCCTTACAATTCTAATTCTGTGATCCTTTGGTTCTGTTTTCAGGTAGGGGGGCTTCTCTTTTACCTCTCATATCTAGAAAATCCCACTTATTTCACCTATGCCTAAAACCAACTCTGCTTATTATATTACAGTTTTAATCATTCTTCAGATATTCCTTATTAGTTCATGCAATGCTGGCAGTTTTAGGAGCTTATATAGTCTCAGTGACCAGAAGTGGGACAAGAAGGGAGCACGTAAACTGGCATCCCTGCCAGGCTTATTCTTCCTAACCTAGTCTTTAGCCTCTCCTTGATCTCTAGTCATAACACTCCTTAGATATTTCCTAGAGCATTACCCTTGCTCTGACTTTATTATTATTCCTTCCCAATCTCTGCCACTTTGTGAGCCAGGTCAACCCCAAACTCTCCTCTGCCCTAGAATCCCTTATCCCTTGTCTTGTTCATGCTTTGACAACAACCATCTACCTTCTCCATTCCTATACGTGTGCTGTTGAATAGAGCTGGAGGAATTCAAACAGTTGTGTTGTCTAAGATAACATATGGTCTAAGATAAATTTATATTATCTAATCTTAACTGGGCCTTTGCTTCAGCCAGACAAGCCTTTTGCTTATTCATAATTAATTCTCTATAGGGCAGCTAGGTGGCTCAGTGGATAGAGTGTCAGACGTGGATACTTCCCAGTTGTGTGATTCCTGCGCAAGTCAATTAACCTTGTTTGCCTCAGTTTCCTCATCTGTAAAATGAACTGGAAAAGGAAATTAAAATTAAAACAACTCTGAGGTTCCACCTTATGCCAGTCAGATTATCAAATATGCCCCAAAAGGGAAAATGAAAATTGTTTCAAAGGCTGTGGGAGGACAGATATACAACTGGTAGAACTATGAACTGATTTAGCCATGCACTTGGAACTTATGCCTCCTCAAATCAGTAAGCTCTGTTCAAATTTTGGACCCATTGCTAACTCCACTAAGCTTCTACCTTAAAGAGATGAAGGAAAGATTTCAGAATTCTTGTGCATGGAGGTGACACATTTGTGGATAATGGAAAGATTGAGGGTATGACCTCTTTGACTGTGGCTGAGGTGGGATTCAGGAACAGCTCATAGAAGGTGTGTGAGTTGAGGAGCTAAGTGGTTAGGATATTGGAGGGAGTATCAGTGTGTATTTTGAAGTTCCCTGGGATGAGGGCAGGAGTTGGAGGGGAGAGAAAAATTGTAAGCTAGGTATTGAACTCATTGAGGGAGAAAGAAGAATGACCTTCAGGGGTCTGTAACATGGTTACCATTGTACCATTGATCATTGTTCTTGCTCAGTTGTTTCAGTTGTGTCAGACTCTTCATGATCTTGTTTGAGGCTTTCTTGGTGAAGATACTGGAATAGTTTGCCATTTCCTTGCCTTCTAATTCATACTATACTGATTTTGTTTTTCAAAATCCTTTAAATTTTATGTAATCAAAATTGCCCATTGTATCTCCTGTTATTCTTCCTGGCCCTCAAGAGCTCTTCCTTACCCATAACTATAAAAGGTATTTCCTTCCATCATCCTCTCATTTGTTGATTATGTGACCTTTTACCCATTTAGACCTGTTTCCATTTCAAGATTACTGTGATATATGGTGTGAGATGTTGGATCAAACTTAAATTTTTGTTACTGTTTCTGTCTTCTTCTCCCTCTTCATTTCTTTGCCCAGGGGAGCAGGATTGGTTCTAGCTTCTAAAATAAAATAAAGATTTGTATAGCTGTAAAACAGAAAACAGAAATTTATATACTTGATTTAACTTGAGTCAGCCAAATTAGGAAATGGAGATGATATATGTAGGCTCCTATCTTCCAAATTGCTATCAAATTAGTTAAATTAAGAAAGTGTCCTAATTCCGTTACTGAGATTTGAAGAGGTAGAGGCCATGTAAAAATGGGCCTAAATCTTGAGTTATTTTCTTATATTTAAATCAGTTGTGCTTCTGTGGGAAGATGGGGGAATTAACTTTTATTCTGTTCATTCAGTAACAGACGTTTTTCAAAACCCTCCTGTATATGTAGAAGGAAGAGCCAGTTTACCAGGCTGCTTTCATATTGGACTCTGGCCTTTGGGAATCTATGTGGCCATTGTCTGTTTGATTTGTTAAGTCATAGTCTTTGAGTCCAGTCATGGACTTTGATCAGTCATCTATTTCCTTAAGGGTTCAGCATTTTTGTCATTTACCACTGTAGATGCATTCTGTGATGAGTGTCTAGAACAAGAGATGGGATCTATGAGCTTTTTTTTTTTTTTAAATTTTGATAACTGTATTTCAGTATACTTGGTTTCCATTGTAGTCTTACGTGTTTTATTTTTTGCATTTAAAAACATTATTCCAAAAAAGAGTCCTTAGGCTTTTCCAGGTTGCCGAAGGGGTCCATGACACAAAAGGTTATGAACTTTTATTCTAGAACAATGGTGTATATTGATCCAGTTTGTTTATATCACTTGGTGGTGGTAAGCCAAGGAAGATTTTTTTTGTATTTCCATACATTTTAAGAAGGTTAGGATTTTTTGTTTGCTTCCAAATAATTGAATAAAGTGAAAGAATTCTGTTTTTCGTGCTTATTTGGAAAATCAAATGTATAAAAAATATCAGGCTTGTCTTAATTGATATTTACTGAATTCGTCACCCTTTCTTTCACTGCCTTTCCAATTTAATGGAAAAGTAGCCCTAGCTAAATTCATCAGGCTGGTATTTTTCATCTGAAATTTTTTTTAATTCAGGACAGTTACTGGACAGGAAATTTTGTTTATTTTTCAGAAATCCTTTTGGTAGATTCTGGAAGAAGTGAATAACAGATGACACTAGTTCTATAGACTGAAACCTTTCCTTAATTTATAGTTTGGTCAAACAATGTAAGAATATCAAATTAGCTATATTCTCCTTGATTTATTACCCCTAAGTAAGTTGATACAGTTTGCTTGTAGTTACTATTGGCGTATTCATTAAGTCCCTGAAACAGGGGAGCCTTTTGGAATGTCCCATTCTCTTGGGCATTTAGCCCACATTCCTGAGCCTCTTACATGGTATGTTTGTTACCAGTATCCCCTTAGGAGTCACCTTCTAAAATAGGACTAAGTGGGTGATTACTCAACTGTATTGCTACATATTAAACTAGGGTTATGAATGAAAAATTTTTATGTAGGTGTTTAATAATAAGTACTCTCAGCGCCTAACTTGAAGAATTTCAATTTCCTCATGATGTAATTTGTAATTTGTTCCAAAATTGATACTTAGATACTTTTGCCTTCACAGTACAGACACTTCGTAGCCTTAAGAGACATCTATCCCTTAGTACAATAATTTTTAAATTATACTTTCTGAATTTTAAAAACTGGAAGCACAACTCTTTCATTGCAAGCTTAGATTTTGTGAAATTTTTCAAGTGGAATTTGCATGTAGTGAATGTGGTAATTTGACCTGAGGAAATTTTTGAAAATTAGATTAGATTCCTTTGTCCATGTTTGAAAATGTTTCTTTGCTACTGAGTAAGGGAATTTCATGATAGGAAATCTCCCCCCCAACCCCGTTGCTTTTCTTTCTTCATTTTCTCTTACAGG
Source organism: Vombatus ursinus (assembly GCF_900497805.2). Classification (NCBI taxonomy): domain Eukaryota; kingdom Metazoa; phylum Chordata; class Mammalia; order Diprotodontia; family Vombatidae; genus Vombatus; species Vombatus ursinus. Next base: position 21,550,041 of record NW_020954550.1, read on the forward strand.
AAGGAAATTATTTAATTTAGCAGGATAAATGAACTGAGGAAGGTTCAAAAGAGAAGAACAAAAGAAATATCTGAAACCTGGGACTTGAGAAAACAGCACAGTAATTTGGGTGTTGTAGGACAATATCTAAGATAAACGAAAGAACCAGTAACATCCCAGGATGGCAATATACAATGGATGCCCATGGAATGAGTCTTTGCTATTAATACATTTGGTCTGGGTCTTTTAACCATATTGATACATTTTAATAGGATCTCAGTTAATTAGAATCTCAGTTGAAAATATAAAATAAATATATATATACACACACACAATGTCTTAAAAGTCTTTAGTGCAGTTTTAAGTTTCAGTAGTTTAAAACTGTACTAAGATGTTAGGAACACTGTGTATATATGTGTGTGTGTGTATACAGACATACACACGTTTGTATATATGTGCATATATGTATATGTTTATGCATGTGTGTATATACTTTGCTCAATATTTAGTTGACGCCAAAAGCCTTCTCTCTCTAGAGAATGTTAATAAAATGTTGATAAGTTTGCATTTAAATTGCCATCTTGGTGAGATTTTTATGTTTAAGGACAAATGGGGGAAATACCTCTAGCACGGTGGAGATTTGACTGCAACATACTAATAGCATAGCAGCTGTCAGGAGCTCTAATAGTTTCCAGGTAATGAAGAATATTGGATAGAGCCAACCCTTATAGGAAATGCAAGCAAAAGAACTTAGCTTGAGAGAGAGCATTAGGTATGGATCAGATGGTTGCTAAGCTGAAAGCATCAGGACTTCAGACTACTAAAAATTTTACTATGACTACAGAAATTAGAGAGCTAAACTAGGACCAGAAGAACTAGTTATCTCTGGTAAACTCCGTCATTGGGGGCTGAAAGAGAAAATGGGCTGTTGAGAGAGGATAATATGAAAGAGGATGTGATATAGTTACCAAAAGAAGTAGACTTCAGCTGTGTAGGAAGTGAAAAGCATGTCAGCAAGCTAAAGATCACCAAGATGTTTCACGAGGGGCCGGGGAATTTCCAGGCACAAACTCTTTTGTTTTCTCTTTTTTATTAAAATGGTGCTTGGCGGCCACAGAAGATTCCACTGTGCAGGTAGAAAAGGGCCCATTGGGACAATTGGTTATTTTAAATGTTTATTTCCGGGATACTGTTTCAAAAGATGAACTTTGTGTCTTGCTGATGAGCCATCTCAGAAATAATCTGTCAGGTAGTTCTCAGCATTTAAGAATACAAGGAAGTGCGTATTTTTAAACTGTCATTAGTCAACAAGTATTTATTAAGTGCCTAATAATCATGAAATTATTATAACATTTCAAATTTAAAATAGCCTACGGTAGAGGGAAAAGGTTAAATTTTTGGAATAATTTAAAGAATGTAGCATAGAGAGAAAATGGTAATTTAAAAAAATAAGGCTTTCATATTTACAAGTATTACTAAAAGGAAAAAGTGGGATTTTAGATTCTGCTTTTAAAGCATTTTTGAAATTTTGTTGCATCCTGAAAGCATATTTCCTGTGTTCCTTTAGCCTTGCCATGTCAATAATGATTATGTAAGTTAGCAAAAACAGTTTCTTCTACTTAATGTTAAAAATGTTTTCAGACAGTTGCACTGTAATTCTGATGAATTTATTTCATGAACATTTATTAAATACTAATATGCACAATATGAGAGGCAGTATGGTGTAGTAAACAGGATAGGCCTCTGAATCTTCTGACCCATTTTAGCTGTGTGACCATGAACAAATCACTTCTTAGTGTCCCAGGAAAATTTTTAAATTAATTTTCTTTCTCAACCAGCAAAAATCTTCCTCTCCCTCCTATTTCCTCCTCCATAGTGAAGAAAGAAAGAAAAACAAAGTCCCCATTACAAATAAGTTGTAAAACGTAACAAACACCTGCGTTGGCCAAGTTTAAAAAAAAAAAACCAGAGCCCCATTCTATGCTTTGAGACCTTCACCTCAATCAGGAGGTATTTAGTGTATTTCATCATGATTCTTCTAGAAACATGGTTGGTCATTACACTGATTACAGTTCCTAAGTTTTTCAAAGTTGTTTGTCTTTGTCATATTGTTGTCGAATAAATTATTCTATTGGTTCCACTCACTTCACCCTGCATCAGTTTATACACATCTTCCCAGGTTTTTCTGGAACCTTCCCCTTCATCATTTCTTACAGCATAATAGTATTCCATCACATTTATATACCATAACCCATTTCCCAGTTGGTGGGCACCCCCTCAGTTTCCATTTCTTTACCACCACAAAAAGCTGCTGTAAATTATTTTTTGTATATCCTTAGCGTTTGTTTTGCTTAAGGCTGACCCCTCCTTAAGCATGGAATAGTTTACTTGTCATATCTATGGAGAAGGGAAAAATTTATGACCAAACAAGAGATAGTGAACATTATGAGGTATAAATGGATCATTTTAATTATATTAAATTAAAAGGTTTTGCACAAACAGAACCAATGCAACCAAGATCAGAAGGAAAGCAGAAAGCTGGAAAGCAATTTTTACAGCAAGTGTCTCTGATAAAGGCCTCATTTCTCGAATACATAGAGAACTCAGTCAAATTTATAAGAATACAAGTCACTCCCCAATTGACAAATGGTCAAAGGATAAGAAAAGGCAGATTTCAGACAAAGTATCTATAGTCATATAAAAAAATGCTCTAAATCACTATTGATTAGAGAAATGCAAATTAAAACAACTCTTGGGTTCCACTTCACACATGTCAGATTGGACAGAAAAGGAAAATGATAAATGTTAGAGGGGATGTGGGAAAACTGGGACACTAATGCACTGTCGGTGGACTGTTCATGATGCTGTTGATGTGAACTGATCCAGGCATTCTGGAGAGCAAATGCCCAAAGGGCTATAAAACTCTGCATACCCTTTGATCCAGCAATACCATTACTAGGTCTGTATCCTGAAGAGATTAAAAAGGGGGGGAGGGGCTTAGCTTGTGGTCTATAATTGTAATGGAATACTATTGTGCTATAAGAAATGATGAGCAGGATGATTTCAGAAAAACCTTGGCTTACATGAACTGATGTAGAGTGAGCAGAACCAAGAGAACATTGTACATAGTAACAGCAATATTGTGCAAAGATCACCTGTGAATGACTTTGCTATTCTCAGCAATACTATGATCCAAGACAATACCAAAGAACTCTCAATAAAAAATGCTATCCACATCCAGAAAAGAACTGATAAGAGTTTAAATGCAGATCAAAGCGTACTGCTTTTCACTTTTTTTGTGGGTTTTTCTTTTTTTTGTTTGTTTGTGTCTTCTTTCACAACATGACTAATATGGAAATATGTTTTGCATGATTGTACATGTATAATATATACTCTTTTGAGGGGGAGAGGGAGAGAATTTGGAACTCAGAATTTTTTTAAATGAATGTTAAAAATGTCTTTGTATGTAATTGGAAAAAAAATAATATTTTAAAAAAAAAAGACTAATCCCTCCTTTAGTCTACTCTTACTTATTTCCCAATCTCCCTTCTCCTCATACCCTCCTGTGTTTTCCTATTTAGTGAAATGTGGTTTTGTACCCAATTCTGCGTGTACATTCTTCCCTTCTTTGACCAGTTCAGAAGATAATGACATTCAAGTGACACCTTCTTCCCCTATCCTTTCCTCCTTGTTTGTATAGACTTCTACTTGCATACACAAATTAGGATAATTTTCCCTAATCTTCCTCTCCTTTTCCTTGCTTAATATATTCCTCTTGCCCTCCCTTTCTAGTCTTCTTTTGACATCATTAAGACATGATAGGGTTCAGAGGGGATGCATGTATCATCTTTCTACATTAGAATGTAAACAATTTATCTTTGTTTAGTTCCATATGATTTTTTGCTCATGTTTACCTTTTTATTCTTCTCTTGATTTCTGTGTTTGCAATTCATAGTTCCTATGTAACTTTGGTTTTTCCTCAAGAATGCTTGAAAATCCTCTATTTCATTAAAAGTCCATTTTTCCCCCTGAATATAGGATCATAATTAGTTTTGTTGGGTACGTTATTCATAACTATAAGCATGTGTGTGTATGTGTGTGTGTTTATCTATCTATTTATCGATATACTTTGCCTTCTGGAATATTATATTCCAAGCTCTCTGCTACTTAGTAGTGGTGGCTGCTAAATCATTTGAGATCCTGACTGTGGTTCCTCAGGATTTGATTTCTTCCTTTCTGACTATTTGTAAAATTTTTTCTTTGATCTGAAGGCCCTGGATTTTGGCTATAATGTTCTTGAAAGTTTTCATTTGGGGATTTCTTTCAAGAGGTGATTGATTGGTAGATTCTTTCTCTATTGACTTTTCACTCTTGTTTTAAGAGATCTGGGCATGTTTTTGAAAATAATTTCCTAAAATATGTCTAGGATCACTTTCTGATCATGGCTTTCAAGTACTCCAGTAATTTTTAAATTCTCTCTCCTTGAACTGTTTACCAGGTCTGTTTTTGCTATATAAGATACCTTACATTTTCATTTTCTTCTCCCCCTCCTCAAGTTTTTAGTGTTCCCAAAATGGTCTCATCCAGGCCAAAGTCTGATTTTCTTTCTCCCTCCTACCCCCCACCCGTTACCCCGATCTGGTCTAAGATTTTCAAGTTCCTGACCTGGGTTTGAGTCTGAGCAAACATACTCGTTGTTTTGCCCCATTTGGAGGTCCAGTAGATTGCTGCTTCAGGGTGACAGAACTGTAGATTTTCCTTTGGTTTTGGATTCCTGTCCTGGCTATTCCTTTTGAGTTTTCCAATTGAACTGGAAGTTGGAACTGAGACTGCTCCTGGGATCAGAACCACACACCTGCTGCTGCTTGCTTCTGAACTTGCTTTTTGTTTAATACACAGTCTAGCACCTACAGCTACTTCTCACCCTGGAATGATGCCAGTAGAAGGGTCCCTCCTCAGTCTCCCTTGGATGTGTGACCTGGAACTGGTCTATGAGCAACAGAGCTGCCAGTTGACACCTATTCCTTTTCCATTTACAAATTTAGGTTCCTTTGTGCTAGATCTCAGTGCTAGATTTCTTCTTGACCTGGTGCTCCTTGTGCTATCATATTCCTACATGTGCTCCTGGTTAGCCCCTATCCCTAGTATCCTCACTCATCTCTATCTGTGTCCCTATGCCAAACTGGGCTGGAAAAATGACTCACAGTTATTCTTTTCTTATATTTCCTAATCAGGACTGCATCTGGTGCATATTCTAGATTATAGTTTGGATCAGTAAAGAGAAATAAATGTTTTTGTATTTTCTTATAAAAATATGAGCAAATGAAATTTAGTCTCAATTTCAAAGGTCTTATATTCTAATTAATACTCTTCATAAAACGATAATTGTTAGTAAGTCTTTTCAAATCAAAATGAGCTTAGATTGGAAGTACAATTTAGATCACTATTCTTCCTGATGTGGATCTAAACATTTGTTTCTGATAATACCTATAATATATTGGATTATGTATTTCTCAAAAAGAAAGGTCATTTTGAAGGGATTCCAAAATATGTCTTACACAGATATGCAATGTCTCCATCAGAACTCTTAAAAAGGAAAAATTCCAGAGCCACACTGTATTTTCAGAATTCCCAAGCTAGCTGTATTCATGACAGCATCTCTGTGAAAGGTCAAGAGCCAATGAATTTAGCACTTCCTGGACAGCTTTTTAGCAGCTTGAGACCAACTGAATGGGTGATATTTATACCATAGACTTTTCAAAATGGGTAGATTATAGAGGAATTTGGATATCTGCACTTCGCTCATTGTGTTTAAATGTTCCTAACGTGCTTTATGTTGGTAGAATAATGAGTAACTAAGACGATAATAGAAACCAATCTAGTAGTACAGTTTATGTTGAAAATTTATGTGTTCATGGTAACTTGAGAAGGAAGAGAGCCCAAATAACGAGGGGGATTAGGAAAGGCTTCCTGTAAGTGATGGTACATGAGCTTATCCTTGAAGGAAGCTAGAGGGTCTAAGAGGCAGAGGTGCTGAAGAGAGTACATTCTAGATGTGGGGGGCAGCCTGTGAAAGGCACGGAGGTGAGAAATGTGCTGACTTTGGGGAACATTAAATAGGCTAGTTTTGTTGAAATGTGGGGCATATGAAGAGGAATAATGTGCAGTAAACTTGGAAAGGAATGTTGGAGCCAGAGTATGAAGGACTTTAAATGCCAGACTGGAGGGTTTTTAATTATATCCTAGAGACAGTAGGGAACCACTGAGGTTCCTTGAGCAGAAGAGTGGCATAGTCAGATTTTTTTCTGTAAGGAGCTATGACATGAAAGTCCTGGGAGGACAGAGTACAATCTTCAGGAGGGCACGGTCAGCATTGTTAGATGCTGCAGAAAGGTCTGGAGAGATGAGGTTTGAGAACAGCAGGTCACTGGATATCAGGCCTGGCCCATAAAGCAAGGAAACTATTTTCTGAACTTAAATGTGCTGGCATTAGTTCTTTCAGGCCACAAATGTTAAAAGTGCAGTGGAGAAAGAATTTTTTTTTTTAATGCATATACTAGCCTGGGAAAGTTAATAGGCTTCCCAGAATAATTCTTTTAGGTTTACCTTACTTGCCTGTAGAATCTGGCCTACCTGTCTGTCATTCGTTCTCAAGACATCTTTTTGAGGTTGATAGGCCTTTTGCATTCATTTAACACATAATGAGCTTTTACTTATTGTTTAACTCCTAACAAATTAAATGATTTGGGGGAAGCAAAAGGAAGACATAGAAAGAGTTCACACTCTAATTAAATAGAACCAAGATGCCTAGAGAACAAATACAGGCAGAATATTAAGAACTGCATTGAAAATGTCCTAGAGATTAATAGGGGTACACAGCAAGAGGAACAGAAGTACTTTTTTAATGGTATTTTATGTTTTCCAATTACATGTAAAGACAATTTTTGACATTCATTTTTTTATAAGATTTTCAGTTCCAAATTTTTCTCCCTCCTCTTTCTCCTCTCCCCTTTCCTCTCCCAGAGACATTAAGCAATTTGATATAGGTTATACATGTGCAATCATGTAAAATATATTTTTATATTGGTCATTTTGTGAAAGAAGAAGCAGAACAAAAGGGAAAAAAAATACAAAAAAAAATGAAAATAATATGCTTTGATCTGCATTCAGACTCCATCAATTCTTTCCCTGAATGTGGATAGCATGAGTCTTTTGACATTGTCTTGGATCATTGTATTGCTGCAAGTTAGAGCTAAATCAGTCATAGTTGATCACTGCACAACGTTGCTGTTACTGTGTACGATGTTCTCCTGGTTCTGAGGAGCCTAAGCATTGACTAGATTTAATCATAGAATCTCTGGTTTGGAAGGAACCTCAGAGACCATCTCCCCTGCCTGGCACCTGCATAAGACTCTTTTCTGCAACTTTAAACATGTGGTCATCAGTCACATCACCACTGCTTTCAGTAATGGATGAAACACTTTAAATATTATAAGCATGCTTCAGAATCTTAAGAATAACAGAGTTGGATAAAGCTGATAGGAAATCTCGGTTTTTCAGGGGTTTTATTGCTCAGCTCTATGAATAATTATAAATGGAAAATTAGACATGCTTTCTGGTAGAGCAGCCCAAGTAGACAGTATAATTTGATTTTCAGTGGAGGCTGATCATTCTTCAGCAAAGAAATTCAGTCCTTTTGTAGAATAAGGACCTGATATGGGTTATCTCAGGGTCATCGAATTAGATTTTTAGAGTTGAACAGGACTTTAGAGAGAGGTCATCATGTTTCTAGATACTTAGAAAGGGAATTTACTATAACAATAACAAGGAAAAGACTCTTTAAGGGGGGTAAATTAAGAAATGGAAAAAATGAAGTAAAATATCTGTAGGATCCTGATGTTGAATTTCTTGCTATAGTGAGAGAGCCTTACAAGGGAGATGGTTGAGAGGCCAACAGGCCATGTGTCCAAGCCAAGAAATATGATTTCTATTTATCACAGGAAGTAGTCCTGGCCCATAGTTAAGAAGGAGATAATCCACAATAAAGGGGCTTTCCTTCATTTTATTTCTCCGATCTGGTGCCAAAAGCTTCTTGAGGAAACATTCAAAACTCTGTCCAAGCTTCGTGATAGTGACTGACTGTTGCCATATTTCTTCCTAATAATTGCTTCAAGGGCATTTCTGTATTTCCCTTCAATCACCACATTCCCCAGCATTTAACAAAGTATAACTTACAGTAAAGGAATAATAATAGAAAAGATCTGTTCTGTAGATTTAGAGAATGCGCCTTTGTGACCCTTTCCTTTCTCACCAAGAGTGAGAAGGGAATGCTGTTTGCTGGTGCCTGGCTGCCCCTCTCAAAGGAAGGACAAGAAGTTCTTTTCTGAAATGTTTAATTTCCACAATTTCTGGCCTATGGGAACCCTGGCAAACTGTTTTTTCTTCTGTGTATTTTCTCTTTCAGACCTTTTTATGTGGAGCCCACAAACATCATCAGTGTGACTAGTGACACTCCGAGGGTCAGTGACCATGCCTCTGCCATGAACAAGCGAATTCATTACTACAGCAGACTCACATCTCCATCCGACAGGGCACTGGTGAGGGGCAAAGCCCAAGTTTCTGATAATACATTGAAACAACCATGGCAGCACCCACATGGTTGCCATTCTGGTCGAACTTTGAACTAGCCAGATGCCAAGGGCAGCATTAGAGAAGGCTAACAGGTTTTCTACTCACTCAGTCTGAAAATTGCTCTGGCGTCTGCTTGAAGAGCAGTAGCCCTAGAGAGCCTGAACTTCATCCAAGTTATCCCCAATCCCAGGGGTCCTGGGAAAATATTTCTGAAACCCCAGTAATACCTTGGGTCTTTGATGGACCACAGTTCTGATAAAAGTTGTAACTCTTTTTTTTCCTGATTGTGAAGCTATAGGGAGCCACTTCACATTTTGTGGCAGATAGATTTTTGTTTTGTTTTGTTTTGTGTTTTAATTTTGAGGGTTTTATTTTGATAGGAAGAGGGGGACAGAAGAGGTAAAAACTCAAGGGAAAATTTGAATATTTTTCTTTTAGCACCTTTTCACATATGTAGAGTTTTTTTGTTTGTTTTTTTAGAAACCTAAAAGTGTAACATGGCTTTCTCACAGAATAATCACATTAACTATGTTAAGTGATATATGAAAGCCTGGGAATTAAAAAGAAAAAAATTGACCAACAAATCTTTTTTTTCGATGGTGGAGATTAAGCTAAGAGTGGAGAGGTGACCAAAATAATTATTGAGGGACAATTTCTTCCCTTATTTTTTGGGCCTTCATATTGCGAGTTGAGGTGGGAACTCCATGTTCACTTGATCTGATTGTAAAGTTACCTGAACTCATGAGGCGGGACAGAACTAGTTTCTTCCCTCAGGAACCAATATGGACCTCCTGAGGGTGCTGCTGTTGGGAACAGGCCCTAGTTTTTTCATAGGATGTACTGGCTCTGAATGCATAAGATTGAGCTTTAACTAAATTAACCTTAGACCTCAAGAGGGGTGCATAAACCATTTGACTTAAGTACAACGAGCCTGCTACATGTTGGTTAACAAAGGCAGCAAAGAAGAGAGACATTGTGGTGTACTTGCTTTTTTGAACTTTCCCCTGTGTGTGACTGCGTTTCCCAAAGGGACTTCTATCTCAATCACACTGCTTTGGGTACAGTGAAAGTTTACAGGTCCCCAGCAAGAGCCACCCCCAGAGATTTTTGAAGAACTTGGCTCTCAGTAACTGGAAAAAGTGGTAGCAGGACCCCAGAAAATACCAAATAGAGGCACAGACATTCTCTCCAGAAATTCTCAGAGCCAGACCCTAACAGTTCCAATTTAGGAAGTAAGACTGGAAAGGGAATAAACAAAACAACTGATGATAAAGAGCTAATAGGCTGCCAGGAACAACCAAAATGCATTTTCCAAGGTTGTGAGAAATGTTAAATGTGAAATATATTATGGAACAGTGACATTTGGTTATATTTTTACTTGCGTAATGTCTCCCTTTTTCCCTTATATTTTTACTTTAAAATAATGAAAAGAATAAAATTATGTATTTGGTTGGTGACATGCCCTGGACTTTCCCCAAAGCAACCACAATATCTTTGTCTTTGTGCTCAGATTTTCCATTTCTTCCAAACCCCCGCCCCCATCAGTTTCTTCTGCTCCTTCTACTCTAGTCCTGTCCCAGACTGCCTTCTTCTTCCCTACTCACTTCACAGGCTGGGGTAGGCAGTTTCCTACCTGACAAAGGCCAACGCTAGTGTTCTTTTGTTCCGTGGCTAAAAGTAGCACTTCCCAGGTCCAAGAGCAGTGAGGGAGAGGCAAACATCTGACCCATTTTCCGAGTGTCTGCTTCCCAAAGAAGCAGATTGCCAAGTTCTCTCAATTGTGGTGTCCTAGGCACACATCCTTCCTTTTCTTACCAGATAATGTAAATGCTGCCATGCTTCAACGGAGTCAGCTTCTCACACTCTAGTTCACATGGATCTCTTCATTCTTTGAGATTCTTAGTCTGTATTCTATACGTCTATAGTCTATACCACTTACTTATACTTTGTTCATCTTCTAATTGTTTTGTGTGTTATTGAGTTTGGAGATCACAGGAGCCTGACAGACAAGTTCCAGGATCCCATTATTGCTGGCACTGGCACACCCATAGGGTCTCTCAGAGAGAGTATTCTTAGGGATGCAGCATCTGCTGATCCTGCTCCTGACATGTCACTACCTCCCCCAGGTATAGCTGGGCAGCTAGGAAGTGGACAATACAAGCACGCGTGTTCACGTGCTTGTGTGTTTGTGTGTGTGTGTAATTCCTTAAAAAGAAATAAACAAGAGGCTGCTAGGTGGCACAGTGGATAGGGCTGTGGCCTTGGAGTCAGAAGGACCTGAGTTCAAATGTGACCTCAGACACTTGACACTTGCTAGCTGTATGACCCTGGGCAAGTCACTTAATCCCGATTGCCTCAACAAAAAGCAATAAATAAATAAATACACACATTCTTCCATTATTCTGATAACCAAAGAGAAGGCAGTTGGCAGAGTTCACCGCTACAGACAAGCATCATCTGGATTAGTGGTGTCAAACTCAAATAGATATGAATCTCTCTAAACCATGTATGGAATTAAAAACTACAAATGAATGTTATCTGTGTTGTATAGTTTTTATTTATTTTTTTAAACATTTCCCAGTTTCATTTTAATCTGGTTCTGGTTATACTACACCTCACTCTCCCATGGAGGAAGAAGGAACCTTTTCAGAGACAGTCTCCAACACACACGTTGGTCTTACTGGTCCTTTGTCCTACCATCATACCTTGCTGTACTTTTTTCCTAATATACTGATGTCATGTTCCTAACCATATCAGAAGCTTTTTAGGAGCATTAACCAGACATCTTATTTTTTCCCCGTTGCTGTGCCTAATACAGTGCCAGACAAATAGCAAACATTTAATATACTTGTTGGTTGATGTCAACTAGCAAGTTCCTGTATCCCTGATTGCTTATTTGGGAGGGACTATTTGACCTCAAGGAAATTACGTTTTTATAAAGAGTCATAGAATCTTAAAATTAGAAGGGACTTGAGAGGTCTTTCCAATCTTCCCTTAAAGCTACATGAATCTTCTTTATAGCCTCCCTGGCAAATGATCATGTGACCTGTCTGAAGCTCTCCATAGACCAGGAGCTTACTTCTTCCTAAAGTGCTAGATTGTGTTTTTGTACAGTTCTGACTTTTGGGAAAAGTCTCCTTTTATTAAGCCAGAATTCACCTCCAATGTATTTTCACTGATTTTTGCTAACTTAGCCTTGTAACTTTTCTTTTTTTCTAATTGTAAAGCTATAGGGAACCACCCCACAGGTGGAAGGTGTTTTTTGGTTGTTTTTTTTTTTTTTTTAAATTTTCGAGGGTTTTGTTTTGGTAGGGAGAGGGGAAGGAAGAGATAAAAACTCAAGGGAAAATTTGAATGTATGCTGTACTTTTTTCTTTTAGCACTTTTTCACATATTTAAGGGCCTCCAAGGCCAAGGAAAACAAATTATCCTTTTTCTCTGTGATGACCTTCCCAAGAATTTGAAAACTATTGTTTCCCAAACATTCTCTTTTCTAAGAAGCTAACTATTTCTTTAGTTCCTTCAACTGATACGTGACATTTTCCCACTTCTCTTCACTATCCTGATAAACCTTCACTGGATGTGGTCCTGTTTGTCAGTTTTCTCCTTTCTTGGCATGTGGCATCCAGAACTGGGCATGATGCTCCAGATGGGTTTTAATGAGAGGAGAGTACAATATAGTGTTGTTTCTTATGCTCTGCTAATCCAGTCCAAGTTCACATCAGCTTCTTGGAGTGCCTTGCCTCTATGGACTCGTTAACTCCTGTCTCCTGCCCTCTCCTTTTTTCATATAAATGGCTTTTCTAGCCTTTGCTTCCCCAGTTGTGTACTTCTACAGTTTTTAAAAATTCATGTAGCATTTTGCATTTGCCTTTAGTACTTCCTTCATCATAGATCAGAGGATAGCAGGAAAAAATATGTCCTTTTCATCAAGGGGATTGATGGAAAAAATAAGCTTCATTCAAATAACTATATCATTATAGGTTGAGCTAGTTCTTTTATGTAAGTTATAGTAAATATTTGCTCAAAATAGGATGCTCTGGATAATTTAACACTAACTGGGAAATACTATAAATGTATGTGTATATACATATATATGTACAGATACTGGGTATGTATATGTATATATTATACACACATATATGTATATAGAGTGGTTTTATTGTGAGATAGATAGATAAATGGATAGATGGATGGATGGATGGGTAGATGGATGGATGGATGGATGGATGACTCCCTCATATACCTGCTTGTTTTTCATATTTAAATCTTTCCCGTGGTAGAAAGATAGATAGAAAGTTAGGCAGATAGATAGAGAGCCACTTTTCAGAGTATTAGAATATAAATTAAGTAGACGAAAGACCAGAACTGTACTCAATGCACTTTCTTCCTTTTCGGTGATTCTGAAGGCAGCTCAGAATCTTGCAGTGCCCAGTATTATTGTGAACTTTAGTTGTCATTGTACACTGCTGTGGATAGAGAAGACAGAGGATGGAATTGATGTTAAGCTCGGCCTTTCAGAAGAAGCCTTTGTGGTTGCTTTTTAAAAAATGAATCCCTTATTGTTAGTTTCTTCTTCATAAAAGTGAAGGAAAAAAAAAATCTAACCAGTTGTATGTTCCAGGGGTTTGAATTCCAGGTAAAATTCCAGTCCATTTACTTGGACTATATATTCTGTGCACACTGATTTCTCTGGAACCACACTTCTCATTAAACCAGGTTCTCCCATTTAACTTGAAAAAGAGTATTTTCAGTTGGTCAGGACTCCGTGTCATCTATTTGTGAACAATGTACTAGATAGCATTCAGGTATTCTGCTGCAGAATAAAGAAGTCTCAGGGCACGGTGGCTCCTGGGCAGCTCACGTTTATTTTATTCTGTTCATCTGTTTGCCAGATTGCACCTGATCATGTGCTTCCAGCCCCTGAGGATCTCTATGTATACAGTCCACTGGGTTCTGCCTTTAAAGTGGAATGCTACACTGATGGTTCTGGTAAAAACACCAGTTTGGTCACAATGTACGTACAGCTATTTTCTGGAGACTTACTTAAATTGTGTAGGAATGAAAGTTAGTGGTGTGTTTGTTTTGTCCAGATCTATTATTTCAGTGTTATGGGGAGCTCCTAGTAAGCAAACTCCTTCTACAAAACTCCCCCCTTTCTGAAAGTTACCCTGAGAAGTTAGGGCACTTCTGTGGCTATCACAACCAGGAGGTGTTGAGAGGGAGCATTTGGACTGATTCCGAAACCAGGCTTCTTTCCATTAACACCATATTTTAAATTTACTTTTAACTATAATGACCTACAGAACCAAGTTCCAGTTTCTCACTGTCATTTCTCTGCTTTTTTCAGTTTCATGATTTGGAATACTATGATGGGAACATCTATACTAAGTATTCCATGGGCAGTCAAACAGGTAAGATAATTTTTCTGTCACCTTTTGCCTAAAAAGAATTTTTTTCTTTGTATCTTAAGAGTTGTAGTAGAAATTTTATTAACTTTGCATGATAAACGTTTAACAGTATAATTAGCTGGTTGATCAGTGATTGAATTCCATTCTTCCAAGGGTTCCTGGGCATTTTAAAAATATATTTTTTAAATGAATGTGTGTGTGTGTGTGTGTGTGTGTGTGTGTGTGTGTGACCAGAATATTCCCTAACAAATAATATTTTTAAAGAAGAAAAATAAGAGAAAAGAAATCAGCAAAACTGATAGACATTTTAAAAAAAGTCTGAAAATATGTACAAGGTGCAGCACCTGTAGACCTTTGTCTCTACAAAGGTGTGGGATAGGTTGTGTTCTTGTATGACTTGAAGCCATGTTTGTACTTTGTAATTCTACAACATTCACTTTTGATTTTTTTTTGTGGTTTTTACCATTTATATTATTGCCTTTATTGTAAATATTGTTTTCTCAGCCCTCCTTTGCTCTGTATTAATTCATGTACCTCTTTACTTGTTTCATATTCATATTCTTCATTTCTTACAGCACAATGATATTCCATTCAATTACATTCCATTACAAGTGCGGCCCTTTGACTGAATCCAAACTTCACAGAACAAATTCCTTTAATAAAAGGATTTGTCCTGTAAAACTTGGACTCAGTCGAAAGGTCGTACCCAAAGATCTAGAAGGCCGCATGTGGTCTTGAGGCTGCAGGTTCTCCACCTTTGGCTCCAATTGATGGGCGTCCACTTTATTTCCAGTTCTTTGCTGTATGAAATAGTGCTGTTACAAATATTTTGGAGTATATGGGGACTTTCTTCTTATCACTGGCCCCGGAGTATAAACTTAGTAGTGAAATCTCTGGATCAAAAGATATAGATGTTTTAGTCTCTTTATTTGCGTAATTCCAAATTACTTTCCAAAATTATTGTACTAATTGATTTCACTAACAATACACACATATGCCCATCCCTCCAGCAGTAACTAATCCCTTCTTTTGGAATCTTTGCCAATTTGCAGTTCCTGGACATTTCTAATGATTCTGGGGTTATATAATCATGGGTCCATGTGATATTTCTTGGAGATTTATAGTTTTGTTTTTTCTCTTATAATTGTACAAATAGTTTCATGCTCATCTGACAATGTTTTTTGCACTGTATTTTACAAGTAAAAACGTTTTTGTGTTTACACAGGCTGGATTTACCACTGGAATCTGTATCATCATTCTGATGGGTCTTTTAACACTTTATTGCTGCTACAGAGTAGTAAAATCACGGACAATGATATGTAAGAATCTGACCCAATGAAATACATCACTGATGTGGGTATTAATCAGTCATTAAGCGTTTATTGATGATCTACCATATCCCTAAAGTTTTCTTGCCTCTCATTCTACAGTCACTAACTTTTATTTTTACTGATTTTTTAAAATTTTTAGGTCACCTACATTTTTAAAAAATGTTTAATCAATGCTTTTCATAACATAGTTTTTTCTCAGTAACTATTCCCCTAGAGACTTTTCCTTATAACAACAAAAAAAGAATTAATCA
This sequence comes from Vombatus ursinus, assembly GCF_900497805.2. Classification (NCBI taxonomy): domain Eukaryota; kingdom Metazoa; phylum Chordata; class Mammalia; order Diprotodontia; family Vombatidae; genus Vombatus; species Vombatus ursinus. The sequence goes on from NW_020954550.1 coordinate 21,565,644, forward strand.
AACCCAGCTGACACGGGGATTATATCTGACAGTATAAACACTATGAACCCAAAATATACCACCTCTCTACCAATGAGAGAAAAGACTTTTGTTAGATGAAAATGTTCAAGAGTGGTAGTATCTTCCATTGAAATGCAAGGAAGTATGTGGCTCTTTGCAAAATGTACTCATTTTTAATGTAATTTGGCAATCAAAGAATCTTAAAGTGAGGGAAGATATGCTAGATATATCTATATTTTTTTGGGGGGGGGGGTGCCTAGGCAGTGGGGTTAAGTGACTTGCCTGGGGTCACATAGCTAGTAAGTGTCAAGTGTCTGAGGCCGTATTTGAACTCAGGTTCTGACTCCAGGGCCAGTGCTCTATGCACTGTGCCACCCAGCTGCCCCCATGCCATATATTTTAAATGAGACCTTCACTTGAAGTATATTTACAGGACTTATATTTTTGTCCATTGAGGGTGAGTTTTTTAGTTCTACAACTGTTTCATATAAATTTGGAGGGGCTTCTCCTAAAAGTAGAAATAACAACTAGAAAAATATTGGAAAAAATGCAACAAAAATATTTATTTGAATTTCACTGAATTTTAATACTCCTTCCTTATAGATTTTTCGGACTGTTTTTTCTTGTTCCCAAAATGTTTAGGCCAAAATATGCATTTACTGGATCTTACCAGGTTAAACTAGAAGCCTGGAGCTATTTTATTTCATTCTGGCCCTTCTGTAAGTAAACTCTACTTCTGCTTCTTTGAGGTCCATTCTCAATCTTGAGAGATTTTTTTTTTTTTAAGACTATTGAGAGCCCCTTTAATAGGACAAAGAATTATCAGATTTGGATTGGGCTTGAAGGTAGTTAATTAAAAGCATGGAGAAAATTAAGGGGCCTAAGGCTGTCCTTTTTTTTTTTTTTTTTTTTTTTTTTTTTGAAGTAAGAATCCAGCCTCACCGACTGTATTATTACCAAACAGCATCTGATGGATACTTGACGCCTTGGTCAAACAATATCTGAAAAATCCAATGCAACTATTATGATGATGATTGTAATAATAATAGCTCACATATCATTAAGGTTTACATAGCACTTTACAGACACTGTCTCATTTGATAACCAAGTTATTTACTAGCTAGTTGGGGTCTCCTTTCAGAGTTCTAGGGAAGCTATAAATAAATGCCGTGTGGTTTGTGGTTTCACATTTTGCCTAGATTTTGTGGGGAATACTGAATGCCAGTTAATTTTAATATTCCTATACAGTTATAGAACTATCACCAAACATTTATGAAGTTTTCATATTCTAATACTATGCTGAATTTATTCTTTTTTCCCTTTCAGTTTGAAATGTGACTTGGACCTGAGTTGATCATTTTATAGTATATAAGTAATTGAATACATTTGCTAATTTGATTGCCTCTAGGTGCTATTGTAAGCACAGAATTATTTCTAAGGGCTTATTTATTTATTTTTACAGTTTTTTAACATTTTTATTTAAAGTTTTGAGTTCCAAATTCTATTTCTCCCTCCTATCCCCTCCCCCTCCATGATAAGGCTTATTTATAAGAGCTAAGCATAGCTATCAGAACAAGACATACAGGCAACTTCTTAGAGATATCCAGATTCTTCCATTATTATAATTAACTAGATGCTACCCCTTGATTTTCCTTAGACTTCTTCTTATTAAATTGATGTCTTGATTATGGATAACTGTTTCAAGTCTTTTTACTAGGAGTGTTGTCAACAAACTCTCTCCAACTTCTAAACTTTATAGGTTTCATTGCTAGTTTCTGTTCCCAAAATATTGACCTACATAGTGTTGTTAAGCATTTCTTGAATAGCTGCTGTATTTCACTATAGAAATAACAAAATTTCAGTAAGTGAACTAGTTCCAGGATATATTGTATATATCAGTTTATTAAACACTATATGCCTTTCAAGGTGAAAAGGGTGGTCAGGACTTGTATACTTTGTTCAAATATAAGAGACTGTCCTTTAAAGGAGGTCTGTTGGAATAAACGTTTCCAATGGAGAATAACCCAATCTTTTGATGAGCATTTTGAAATACTTTAGGGATAAGAACTACTATGTCAATATGAAATATTTTACTTAATCTGTCCATCTTACTTTTTCCCTTTTGTCTAGCTTCATTAGATACCACTAACTGGGAATTTCCAGATGTTTGCAAACATTATTTTGGCTCCTTTGGTCAGTGGTCTGGTCTCCTGTTTTCCCTGGTATCTCTCATTGGAGCCATGATAGTTTATTGGGTGCTTATGTCCAATTTTCTTTTCAACACTGGAAAATTCATTTTCAGTAAGTAATATCTTTTATTCTTATTTTTTCTTCTGTTAGTACAACAGTACTACTTATGGTATGGTTTCATGTAAAAAATGCTGAACTTGGATTCCAAGATGAGTTAGAATTCCACTCTGACATTTACTAGCTGTGTGTCATTGGGCAAGTCACTGAACCTCTCTAATACCCAGTTTTATCATCTGTAAAATGAAGTCGGTAATATCTGTAGAAATGATAATATACCTCATAGGTTTGTTGTAAGGTTTATAGAAGATAACTCCCCTGAAGTGCTTTGTAAATCTTAAAGCACTCTGTACATGTCAGGTACTATTCTGCCCTCAGGAATACAGGGAATATAGGATAATATCTGTTTTTTAACCAAGCTGCTTAAAGAAACCAATTTCAGCATATTATCATAGGATTGTGATATTTGAAAATGTTTCTAACCTTACATTGGAGTCATATCTTACACAGTGATTAGGTTCTAAAGTTATCGAGTAAGACAAAATCACAGTTAGTCACAGTTACCCTTGAGGTTCCTTGAAGTGTCTGGCTTTAGACTCCTCCTCACCAGAATTGGCTGATCTTCTTTGTTGGGAGGTTGGAGCAGTATGTAGACGCTCAGAGGCTTTTGTCATACTTTGTCATAAATAGATACATGATTAAAGTTCACGTGTTCTAGCCATAAGTTTAATGCTTCTTCTGGCTTCACTAAAGCCTTCACTTTTATTTAGCTAAAATGCCATCACTTTCTCATTCTGATGAAATGTGAGTTAAGAAGAAAATTCCTCTCCGCAACTCAAAGGTTACTGTGGGGAGGATGCAGAGCTGGTCAAACTGTGGGAAAGATTTTGTTTCTAATACTTTTGTGTGAAATAAACAACAGCCCACATCCTTTCTGTCTACCCCAGGGAAGGAAGCAGGAGACTGGCTCCCTAGCTACAAGGAGGACCTGGTTTAGCAGTGTTCAGGCTAGACCTTTCTCCCCATCACAAAAGCTACAGCTGAGGCTTTGGTAGCAGGAGGTACCCACAATATCCTTGTTTCTACAAGGTAAAACTTCCACAATGCCATGCAGGGGTGCTAGCATGCTGGGAGATCAGTACTAGGGGAAAAGATTAAGGAAAAGAAATATTAAGGAACATAAGGCATAAACCCTGGAACTGACAGGGTGGGTTTCAGGACCCTTGCACCTACTTTGCTTGTCTTAGTTCAACTCAGCAGTGCAGAAAGAGATAAGACAGGGAAAGACTATTTGGCCAAAGGAGCCATTCTTGGAGTAAGCACATAAAATTAAATGTTTATACAATACAATACTGTACATTGAGTTTAATGAATCACTGTATAATAGCTTTCCGGTGAAATGCCTTAAAATAGTGTATTTCTAAACTCTAACTTATGCCCTGCTGATTTCAAGCAATGTAACATTACCTTAAAAATCCCCAGATAATAAGATAGTTTGGAAATCACTTAGAGTGGTGGGGGGCAGGGAGAATTTGCTACAGAATTTGACTTGTAGCTTTACTCTAAGCTGATTTTCAGTTGTTCCCTTTTAAAGCAGCATAGCATGAAAATCAGGAAACCAAGACTGTGGGAAATTTAAGCAAATCAGTTTTGCATTAAAGATGAGAAATAAATGAAATAGGTCAACAAAAAAGGTCAGATTATTATGGAGCTTAATGACTCAATTCTGCTAGATAAAGATTGAGAAGTTTAGTGTATTGATCATTCAAGCTTTTATTAAGTGCCTGCTATGAGTTAGGCACTAGAGATACAAATACACAGGTGAGGTAATCTGTACCCTCAAAGAACTTATATTCTTTTGACAAGATATAATGTATTCACAGATTAAAAATAAACACAGGCTATGTGCAGAATTTGTACATGGTGTTTGGGGAGGGCAGAATTGTAACAGCTGAGAGAATTAGGAAAGCTCTTTGAGAGGTAGCAGTCGACCTGAGCCTTGAAGGAAGGAGAATTAGGAAAGCTCTTTGAGAGGTAGCAGTTGACCTGAGCCTTGAAGGAAGGAGAATTAGGGGTTCTAGTAGGTAGAGATGGGAAGAGACAATGTATGAGGTGTGGGGGACAGCCTGTGCATTTGCACAGAGGCAGAAGTCAGACTATCACGTACAAGGATTAGCAAGTAGGATGATTTGGCTGGAACATAGAGTGTGCAAGGGATAGTATTGTGTAATCAGCCTAGAAAGAGAGGTCAGAGCCAAATTGCAAAAGGTTCTAAATACTAACCAGAAGAGTTTGTATTTTATACTAAAGGAGTGGTACACCAATGACACTTCTTAAACAAGAGGAGTGATGTTGTCAAACCTGTAGTTTAAGAATTTATAGTTTGGCAGGTGTGTGAAAAAAATGGATTGTGAGATTGGAGGCAGGAGAACCAGTTAGGAAGCTCTTACAGCAGTTAAGGTGAGAGGCGGTGAGGGCCTGAACCAAGGTGGTGACTGGGTATGTAGAGAGAAGGGGGACAGAGGCAAGAAACAAATTAGAAGAGTTGAAGTTGATGTCTAGGTTACTAACCTCAGTGGCTGGAAGAATAGTAGTGCCTTAAATAGAAGTAAGGACCTGAAAAGGAGGAATGAATTTAGGGGTAAAGATAACAAGTTCTGCTTTGGACTTGGTGAATTTGAGATGCTTATGGGACACAACAATGGAAGTGTCTAGCAGTTAGTTAGAGATAAGGGCATGGAGCTCAGCAGAGAAATGAGGGACAGTTACATAGGTTTGAGAGTCACCTGCATAGATCACAGCCTTAGAGCTAGATGGAGCCTCAAAAGCCTTCTCGTCTAATTCACTAATTTTACAGGTGAGGAAACTGGGGTCCAGAGAAGCTAAGTCACTGCCCCAAAGTCACATAAGTAGTAAATGTCAGAAGTGGGATTTAAATCCAGACTCTCAGACTTGGGTATCACATTGCACATAGGTACATTCATGTGAGCCAATGAAATTACCATGAGAGAAGGCCCAAGATGGCGTCCTGAGCCGCAGCCACATCTAGGGGGTAGGAAATGGATGGTAGTCCTACACAAGAGACAAAGAGATTGATCCCACAGGTAAGAAGAGGACTACAACGGAACAATGACAAAAACCCAGGGAGGACAGACTGTCTAGAAAGAATGGGTGCTTCATGGGATCTAGAGAGGTCTAAAAAGATGAGGACTGAGAAAAATCTATTCAATTGTGTAATAAAATCATAACTAGTGATATTAGAAAGAGTGGTTTTGGTCAAGTGGTAGGGGTGGAAACCATATTACAAGGGACTGAGATGTAAGAGGGAGGTGAGAAAGTGGACAGGTGGACACCTGTGAGCAGTGACATGATAGGGATGTGACCATCACTATATGGGGCTGAGGGGGAATGAAAGTGCAGATCACAGGTATTGAACTGGGAGACATACTGAGGGACCAGGGTTTTTGAGGACCCATATACACATAAGCTGAAATCTCCTGGTGTAAGAGCAGGTTTGGGATAGACATGAAGACTGGGCCCAGTGCTGTGATTGGCAGAGAGGGAAGCCATATTTTACAGGGTTAAGGAGGGTGTGGGAGAGAACTGAGTGCAGACACTTGTTCAAGAAGTGAGGCAAAGATAAGGGAGAGATGAAGTAATCACTGTGTAGGGTAGAAGGGTCAAGATGGAAAGCTGTTTTACTGTTAGACCTGGAGACTTTCTAAGTAAGTAGGAAGGAGCCATTGGAGAGGGAGCGAGATTGAAGGATGTGTGTAAGAAGAATGATTAATTTCTGAAGCACGATTATGAGAGGTGGAAAGAGTCAAGGGCGGGGGAGGAGAATTGGATATAACAAAGAGTAAGTATATCTTTTCCTCTGAAATAGTCAAAAAAGAGAAAAGAGTAAATGCTAATGTTGAGAAATTTTAAGAAGTGGAGAAAGGAAGTCGAGAGAACTGACAAGTGGCCTAAATCATCTGTGAGGCTGGATTGGATGTTGACATCCTACTAATGGCAATTCATAAAGTAATATAATATTTTTCATCCGGGGATTACATAATATTTCATAAAACATTCATCTTAAGCAAGGTTGCTGAGGGGCAAATTATGAAATCACAGAATAATTTAACTGCCTCATTCAGCTTCCTCTTTGGGGGGAAATAAATGTATTTGTTTTTGTCCAGAACACTACAATTCCTTCAGAGACCTAAAAATGTGAAATACCTCAGTCTTGTAGTTAAGTTAAAATCTAAATTGTAATGTTTCCACTCTGGGCTCATGTTAATTTGCATGAATGTATCATTTCACTAACTTTTTCAGGCTTTCAGGGTAGCGGGTGACACACGTTTATCAGATATCTATGACAAAAAGAAGCTTAAGTCACTAACAGACAAGAATTTAGGATCCCAAGGCTAGTGCACTAGCCATTGTTGCCTAGCAGTGGTTTCAGTGATGGTTTCAGCATCTGGACCACGTAAATTGTTTTTATTTTCATATTTCAGATTTTGTTCATCATATTAACATCACAGACGACATCCTTAGTACTAACGGTACCAACCCAGGTAAGTTATTCTATAGCAGTTTTTTAAGTAGTGTGTAAGAATTACAAACCCAAAGCCTGTGACTTTCATTTTAATATTTGGAGAAATTCTTTGAGCTTAAAATAAATATTCCACTGTTTAATCTGGGAATCATTGTGCTTTATTATTCTCCTTATTCCAAAGTTCATAGGATACAGAAATGTTATTCAGCAAATCAAGAAGAATTTCCTGACAGTAAATAAAGATCAATAAGCATTAAAAAGAAAGATCAGAGTCTTGAGAAAAATCTTGGCTCCTCTTAGAAAAGCTTGATTTGATCATCATAATAAAAGAGGCTTTGAGGGCAGCAAATATGAGCTGATAAAATTTAGTAAAATTCAGAGCAAATAAATTAGTATCTTCAGTATTAAAATTTCCTTTTATATGACAATATGTGGTTGTTAGAGGGCTGGTATCATTGTAATAGCTCATTTGTGTAGCATTTTAACATTTTCAAAGCTGTTCCCTAAGAAGGGCTCTGTACAAGTAGCAGTTCCTCACAGCAGAGGGATTTGCAGCCTAGAGGTTCAGTGATTAGGTCAAGGTCATACAGCTACCGAGAGTTAGAGCCTGAACTTGAACCCAAGTTTTTGGACTAAGTTCAGGACTATTTTCTGAATATCACAACAGTAATGACAGAACTTAAACTCCAAACAAGTTAAGATTCAGAGGGTTTAAATAACTTCTGAGAGCTTACAGAGATACATGTTATTCAATAAGAGAAGAGTTCAAAATTATTGTACTTATGTTTTGCCTATTAATTATACTTAATTAGCCTATATGCTAAAAAGAAAATGAAAGAAAACTTGCAGACTGCCGAAACTAGCTCTGAAAAAAGCATCCTGAAAAAAACCTGAAGCTTGGGATAGTGCCTCCCTACTCCAGGTGAACAGAGCCCAATACGAGCATAAAGTTAAAAGTCAAGAATTAGGCTGTATATCAGATTGCTTACCATCTTGGGGAGAAGGGATGGGAGAGAGGGAGGGAGAAAAAATTTGAAACTCAAAATCTTATAAAAAAAATGAATGTTGAAAACTATGTTTACATGTAATTGGAAAAAATAAAATACTATTTACCGCCCCCAAAAAAAATTAGACTGGAAAAATGAGCAAAAAAATGAACAGAAAAATAACTTGACCATAAAAAGTAGGGAATAAGACGCAAACTCAGTAGAAGACAACAGTATGAAAACATCTACAAGGAAATTCTCAAAGAAAAATACTAATTGGACACAAGCCCAACAAGAATTTTTGGAAGAGATCAAGAAAGAGATAAGAGGAAGAAAAATTGGGAAAAGAAATGAGAGTGATACAAGAAAATTATGAAAGGAGAATTAACAGCTTACTAAAAGAGGCACAAAAAAAATACTGAAGAAAATAACACCTTAAACAACAGAATTGGCCTTAAGGTAAAAAGAAGTATAAAAATTCACTGAAGAAAAGAACTCCTTAAAAAGCAGAATAGGCCAGATAGAAAAAGAGTTACAAATGCTCACTGAAAAAAAGAACTCCTTAAAAATTAGAATTGGAAAAAAAAAATTAGAATTGGGCAAGTGGAAGTTAATGACTCCGTGAAACATGAGAAATAATAAAATTTTAAAAAATTTAAGAATGTTAAAAATTAGTAAGTTTTTGTTTTTTTTTTTTTTTTTTTTTTTTTTTTAAGAAAAAAGGAAAGGTATATTGGAGCCAGGTTATGAAGGGCCTTAAACACTATCCAGAGGAGTCTCTATTTTATCGTAGAAGCAGTATGAAGCAGTAAGGGTTTTTGAGCTGACATGATTGAATATGTAAAACTCTGGAAAATCGAAGATGAGGGGAGTGAGTGGTGGGAATTGGCCAGTCATAGGATGAGGGGAGGACAAATTGATTTAGGAACTTACTTTCAGGGTTCCTATGATGACCAAGTGCTGAGTCCCCCCAGGGTGATTGTCAGTTTGTATAGCATGCTATCAAAGACTTATGAAGCTAGGGAAATTGGGAACAGGTAGAGGTGGAGGGATTTTTAGCTACTGGCTGGATTGGTACACTGATTTTGTCCCTCAGAAATGGACTCAACTCACACTTGGCTCTGGCTCGGTAAATTCATTCCAAGATAATGGGTGGGGAATGAGGCACCCCCAGAAGAGCATCCCATGGAGCATGTTGTTGGTTTCAGATTTCTGAGTCTCTGGCTTTTCTGATGTTTGGGGCTTCTGATAAGAAACCTACAAGTCCCTTGCTTTGACAGGGATGCTTTGTGAATGAGTATGGTAACTGGCCCCCAGGATGTCGTATTCGGAGATGTCTCTTAAATACTACTAGCTCCCAGTTAGTTACTGCTTAGAGATGCACTTAAGTAGAAAGGAGAACTCAGAAAGACCTAAATTTTGATGCTGGTCCTTATTGCTTGCCAGCCGTGTGATCTTGTCTTTTCCCCTTTCCATATTTTCCTCAAGTGAAAAGGGAGCAGTAAGGAGAAAATGCTTGCTTATCTACCAAGCTAGATAGCACAGAGATTAGTGCTTCAACCTAGGAAGAATAGCAAGAGATACCCAGTATTTCCCAGGAGGCGAACTCTTAAGATAGGAGCTAGAAACATAAACTATTCCTCAGATACCTATACATGAAATGTTTTAAATAAACAGTGTGAACTAGAGACCCTGATACAAGGAGGCAGATGCAGCCTCATAGGCAAGACCCATGACTAGACTGTGGCTTTAAATATATACGTTATTCAAAAATAACAAAACAGATAATTGTGTTTGGGGAAGGAGGATTGTATATTAGGAAGATATTTAATGAATGTATTCACCAAAGAAACCTAGGAACCAGAGCAACAGTAGAGCAATGGACAGAAAAACAGCAAAAAACATACCCTGTGACAGTGTCATAGAGTATGGTATGGACCACCTAGACAAGAGGAGGAGATAGAAGAAGAATATTTTAAACATGTAACAAGCGTGTCACAGAAGCATAGTTTAGTAGTAATGGAGGATTTTAGTGCTCCAGGAATCTGCCAGAATTCTCTCATAGCCAAAAAATTAAGCAGTTAATAAATTCTTCCCTTGCTTTAATGATATCCCATTCTTTTAAAGGCAAAGAAAATAACTCTTATGCTGGATCTGATTCTGACCAACTGTAACTGCTGTCTCCAGAGTTACCATTGATCTTCTGCCAAACTTAATGACTTTGTTCAGTTCTCATCCTTGTCCACCTCTCCATAGAATATAAACGTTGATCAGTTTCTCTTCCTGAACACTGTCTTGCCAGGGTTTTCATGACCTGGTTTCACTTGGTTCTCCTCCTAGCCCCCTTTGCTGGATCCTTATTAGTGTCCTGCCCTCGAGCTGAAGATGCACCCCAAGGCTCTGCACTTGGCTGTCTTGTTATCCCTCTCTGCTGTCTGGGTGATCTCATTAGCTCCCATGGAATCAGGTATAGTTTCTAAACTGATGACTCTCAGTACTATAGATCCAACCCTAGTGTCTCTCCTGAGCTCCTCTCCCTCTGCCATTGTCTATTGGACATTTCTAATTGAGTGTCTTCTAGGCATCTCAAGTTCAAAATGTCTAAAACAGAATTCATTGTTTCCCCTTAAGCCTTAGCCCTCTTCCAAACTTGCCTGTTTGTGAGGGGCACTGCCATCCTTCCAGTCATCCAGACTTTTAACCTCAATGTCCTCAACTCCTCCCAGGACATCTAAACAAAAGTTTCCAAATCTTTCTCTCTGTAGCATCTCTTCCACATTTCTCCATTTTTTCCTCCCCTCAGATACCTTTCCAGGTCAGGTCTTCTTCACTTCTTGCTTGGAATATTTCAATAATTGGGCCCAAGTTGGGCTCTCTGTATCATATCTCCCCACTCCAGTTTATTGATTTTCCTAAATTACAGTTCTGACCTGTCATTCTCCTACTCATTAAACTCCCTGTCACTTCTGGGATTAAACATTAACTTCTTTGTGAGGCATTTAAAGCTCTTCATAGTTTGTCTCCATCCTTCCTTTCCAGCCTTATTGCACATTGTGATCTAGCCACGGTGACTTTCTTGCTCTTCCTCATGTCCATGTCTTTACGCTTACCTTATATCCACCTTGCATATGTTGTGTGTGTGTGTGTGTGTGTGTGTGTACACACACATGTTGTCTTCCCCATTAAAATGTAAATTCCTTGAGAGTGGAGCCTATTTTATTTTTGTCTTTGTATTCTTATCACATAATCATCACATAATAAGTGCTTAATAAATGTTTGTTGATTGATTTATTCATTCATTGGTAGTAATAGGAAATTGTGAGGAGTGTGTGTATGTATGTGTGTGGGGGGGGGCATGGAGTGAACACTCCATGGATTTTTAACATAAGGAAAGGAGAGCGAGGCTTACTCTGATATAATGCCTTATAGAAGATTATAGCAGATCTCAAAAGGTTCAGAGAATGGATAGGATCCCATAGATTAAATTTCTGTAGGCTAAGTTAGGGCAAGAGAGATAGGAGGCTTTCATTAATAACCAAAGAAATCTAAAACAACAAAAAATTACGAAGGAGAAAAGGATTGCTCTCTAAAGACCAATATGTATGCATTGAGAACTAATCAACCAGGTTAGATTGTTAAGAGATGTGAATAGATGATTAAAGTAAGGGTAGGTTAACAGGGTGGACACAAAAGAATGACATGGACCCATAAATGAAGTATCAGAAGTGTTAGAACTCAGAGTGAATCAAAGCTGGTAGTTCTGTTTACTTCACTCTGTATCAGTTCATACACGTCTTACCAAGTATCTCTGAATTCTTCATTTCCTTCATTTTTTATGGTATAGTAATATTCCATAACATTCACATAACTCAGTTTGTTTACCTTTCTGCAGTCAATTTGTTCTTACTATTTTCAGTTCTTTGCTCAGAAAAGAAAGAGGCATCACTGCTATATTTTTGTATATGTTAGCCCATTTTCTTTGTCTTTGACCTCTTGGGGTATGTGCCTAGTAGTGGAATCATTGGGTTGAAATATATATGTATGTATATGTGTGTATATATATATTTTATTGTCTTTTATAGTATAATTCCAAATTGTTTCCCAATATGGTTGAATTAATTCAGAGCACCAGCTACATTAGCTCATTAGTGTCCCAGAATTTCTACATTCCCAACAATATTCACCATTTTGTTATCTTTGTCAACCTGATGTGTGTGAAGTGTGTGTGTTTTAATTTACATTTCTCTTAATTGTGATTAGGAACATTTCGTATGAGTGTTGATAGTTGGCATTTCTTTTTTTTTTTTAATTTTTGTATCTTTTGGACCACTTAGATATTAAAGAATGGCTTTTTTTTAATATTTGTTTCAATTTCATATACATTTTAAATCTCAGACCTTTCTTAGATAGATTTACTACGAAGATTGTTCCCAGTTCTATGATAGCAACATTGATTTTGTGTAAATGCTTTTTAATATCATGTAATTGAGTGTGTCTTAATCAATTATGAACACTCTTGTCACTGGTTTAAGAATTCTTTCCAAAACCCTTGTTTTACAAGGTACTACCTTAAATTCTCCTCTAGTTTTTAAAATTACATTACCTATCATATTTAGTTTATGTATACATTTGGACCTTACTGTGGTTTATGGTATAATATATTGTTGTAAACCTTATGTCTTCTGATTCTTCTTTCACAACATGACTAACATGGAAATATATTTGATATGATCATACACATATAGCCTATATCAGATTGCATGCTTTCTTAGGGAGGATGGAAGGCGGGGAGAGATTTAGAGTTCAAAATCTTATAAAAGTGAATGTTGAAAACTAAAAGTAAATTAATTAATTTTAAAAGAAGAAGAAGACAAAGAGAGTTCCTGGACTCTAGAGAGCTCTTATAGGAGATCATTTGGGGTGAAAGAGAGGGATGTCATCTATTTTATGGGGCCTGTAGTAAAGAAACTGCAATTTCTCTTGGCAGGGTCAATATTTTTCATAGCCTGTCTTAACCTGCTGATTTTTCTATTGCAGTGATTTGCCCACAGGCTGGAGATGGTAGCCAACCTGACAACCACACCATCGAAGTTTTCTCTGCCAACAGCACTGACTTCCAGCAATTTGAAAAGTGGTGGAATAAATCCAGGACAGTGCCTTTTTACCTGGTAGGATTACTCCTACCACTGCTCAACTTCAAGTCTCCATCTTTTTTTGCAAAATTTAACATACTAGGTAAGCCCAAGTACCTCCTTTCTGTTGAGTCCAATCTCACATCCTTAGATGCCAATATGACCTCCTTCTAAATTCCTACTCTAACAACTCCTTCCGCAATCAATTCCTGTCACAGTCCATTCATTTACCTAGTCCATTTCGTTGTGCCATTTGGAACTTCTGCTCCTTTCTCAGTCAACTCCCCTATAGTTTTTAACTTTTTAGTCAACATTCCTTCCTTCTCCTCACTTTAATTAAAACCTGTCTTTTCCTTTGAGGACACCTCATCTCTTAAGTCATCTTTATCTGTATCAATTTTCCTCAACTCCTCATGTCAAGAGGAAGGATTGTCTCCACTACTACTTGAAGTCCATTCTTCTATCCCTCCTCTAGAGACCTTCCTTTTTTCAAGGATTATGTAATCCACTTGTACCACTCTCTTCCCCTTTTTGTTGCTGCTTTCTACTAATATTTAGGTCTTAGATTTTTTTTCAGTGAATTTAGTAACCAGTTTCTGGTCTTCCTTTGCACCCCATCCCACATTGTCATTTTTAGGGTGCTCAGTACTCGTGCTGATAAGCTCTCTTACAACCTGACCACATAGTTCTTTACCGTGTTCAAATTCACTGCATTTCTGCAAACCACTTCAGCCACATACTATCATGTTCATATTTCATCTTCATGTTTGGACCCCAACTCTTGAAATTAATTAATTATTGGGCCCCTACAAAATCCTTCAGTTAGGTTCTTTTATCCTTCTTTTTTCTCCTAGACTATCTTTCCTATTTTGGTTTCAGTTCTCTCCATACTGAAGGTTGACCAAAGGCTGATACCTTAATGTTTATTTAAGCTGCTATCCCAGAGTGCTTTGTCCTCACAGTCTGCTCATTTTCATCTGTGGGTAACCTTTACCATTTGATTTCTCCATTCTTGCTCAAGGGCTACTGAGTCTTCCTAGAAAGTCTCAATTGAGCTGATTTCACCTGTAACAAAATCATGCTACAAAATCTCTTGTGCCTTTGCTGGTCAACAGTCTTTCTACTCTACTTTTATCAACTCCTTGTCTCCTTCCTCATGGCAACTTTTCCAGTCTTTTCAAATTCTTTTCTCACCTCCAGCTGCATTCACTTCTCACTCCACCCCTCCAAACTTAGCAGATGACCTAGCAACCAGTTTCACTAAGAATGTTGAAATTCTATGGTGTGACCTCCTTCCAGTCCTCCATTCCTCCTATCTATCTTCTCTCTCTTTTCATCACCAAAGACCACTCACTAGGTCACATTCCTCTACATGGATCATTGACTGTTCTTTCCTCAGAGGATCTCACTGTATCACATCCTCATTTCTCTTTCATACAGCTTCAGTCTCTCTTTCACCAGCAGCTTTTTTTCATCTGTCCACAAACATAGTCAGGTCTTTCCAATCTGAAGAAAATCCTTTGCTTTGACTCTTTCTAGTTCTTCTAGCTGTGATCCATCTCTTTCCTCCCCTTCTCTTCTCAGCTTTTTTAAAAGTGTAGAAATGCAGTGCTTCCACTCCTCAGTAGCCACTTTCTTCAAACTCTTACAAGCAAACTTTTGCCCACAATACTTTACTGAAACTACATCCATTAGAAACTGCTTTCACCAATGATCTTGTAATTATTCAGTCTGATGGCCTTTTCTCAGTCTTCCTCCTTTGACCTCTCTTGAGCTTTTCATACTGTTGTTAACTCCAGTTTCTAACTAGTTTCTCTTCCTTTGGCTTCAGGAACCTCACACTCTTGGTCCTCCTACTACTTTAGTTACTATTCTTCTGTCCCACTTCCTGGTCGCCTTCCTTGCCCCTTAATTTAGTTATTCCTTAAGGGTATGTCCTTGGCTCTCTTCTGTTCTCAGTCTGTACTTGCAGTTTCATTCAGTACCATAATATCAACTACCTTGGGGTTATAGTTAATTCCTAAATATATATGTCTAGACCTGACCTCTCTTATGAGCTCCAGAACCATGTCTCCTACTGCCTACACAACATCTGCCAGGATCTCCCACTGACGTTACGAACTTAATATGTTTGAAACTGAGCCCATTATCTTTTACCCCTCTCTTGATGTGATTGTCTCTGGCATGACCTGTCACACCATCTCCTGTGATTGTAGCCTGGCGATAACTAGGCTGACTCTTCCCTCTCTGTTACTTCTCATAGCCAATCAGTGGTCACATATTATTGGTTCAACTACCATTATATCTCTTGCATCTGAGCCTTCATTTTTATTTCTGCCAATGCCATTTTGGTACAGGCCCTAATTACCACCTACCTGGACAATTGCAATAGCCTCTTCCTTTATTCTGTACCTCTTCCAGTCGTTCTTATATCATGCATGTGGTCTGTGCTCCGGTGAAAATGGATTACGACTCTTGCCTCTCACACGTATACTATGTATGCTCTTATGTGTTTGTTTACACTTTCCCATATGCCTTCCCTCTCTTCTTCTCTAATGTGCCGACTCAGACTTTCAAGCCTAATAATACCACCTCCCCCAGAAAGCCTTTTTGAACCTTGTCTGCTCTGTTAACTTGCCTCCTCAAAACTCACATAGCACCTCATTTTCTAAGTCTCTGATATAACTGCCAAATAATGTATGTATTATTGGTACTTCTTTTCTCCCTAATAATCTGCAAGCTCCCTGGGGACAAGGACTATGTTTTGTCTAAAATTTTTTAGCTTTCCTAGTGCCAAGCATAGTACTGTTATTAAATTGCTTGTTAAATGTTTGCTGTTGGATATTGAAGAAATAAAACCCAACATAGAGGTCATCTCTCATCTGTGATTGAATTGTTCTCACATATGCTATCTTGTCCTTCTAGTTTCTTTTTCTCTTCCCAGCTGTATGTAAATGGATATAGGGAAAAATGGAAAGATCTATTCCAGCCACTATTCCTGGATTTAAGTGGGGCTTTGGGGGCATAAGCATAAGGTTTTCTGTTTTCTTCCTCTTTAATAGCTTTTCTTCATATTCTTCAAGAGCCAGAAAAGAGGAAATGAGCCTAAGCAGATGGGATGCAAGATTAAATATTAGGACAGTCTTCCTAACTATGTAAGAGCTTAAGACATTAAAATATGTTACCCATGGAGACTACACAATTGTCTTTTCTGAAATTTTTTAAGAGTAGCATGAAGACTGATGTAAAAACAAAGACCATTTAAAAAACCCTTTTTTTTTAAAAGATACGAAGCTGTCTTTTACCACACCCTACAAAGGCATTGGCTAAACCCCAAGCCTGTCCGTAAAACTACAGCTGTTACTCGTAGCTATCAAGTTCCAGTGATTCCTCTGTTCCTTTTGAACTAGCTATACAATCCCTGAGGATTCTTATTCCTTTCTCCTATCTAGACTGCCCTAGAGCCCTGCATGCTCCATGTTTTCCTGTGTGTGAGACACCCTAGGCAGGGAGAATCCTAGGACCTATGGTCTCTATTGCTAACATGTAAATAACACCCAACCAGGACTTCATTTAGGGAGAGACTTGACATGGATAGTTTCTAACTTTCTAGCTAACTTTGTAGCTGACCTTTTCCTTCCTTAATTTCTTGCCATCTTGAAAGTCCGTATTGAAATACGTCTAGATTTTTTTTTTTTTTAAGCTCACTGGGTTTCAGCTTATGTGAATATAATAGAACCAAATTTAATCATGAGCCTAGGGGAGAGTCTAATTGAAAATATAAACCAGAGTCCTGGAATAACTTGAGATGTTATAAACATATCAGAAAGAATTACTTTTCATTATTGGCATTCTCCTGTGACTGTTTTCCCTGATGTTCCTGTTGCCATTCACATAGACTGAGCCGTCTTTATGTGCTTCACCTCTGAATTGGGTCTCTGTGGGAATTGCTCTTGGGTTCAGAAAGTAATAATGTTTTCTATATTCTGTTTAAAGTGCTTCTTAAATTCTTTTGTAAGGTACACTCAAAGATAAACATTTTCTGATTGTTTCTCTCACATAGGCACTGTATCAGTTGTCTATTTGGTTTTCTTTGTCACCTTGAAGACTATTCAGTTGGGTTTCCATTTGGAATTTCATTGGTTTACATCAACAGAGTTTTTTGTCCCAGGTAAGCTGTTAGAGCCAAATTAAGAATAATAAAATCAGTATTATCTCTAAATTTACAACCTTGCTCTATGGTTATTATGGAAATATCTTGCTCATTCCTAAACTCTAGGCAGTTTTTTTTATGAATAATAATATGATAAAATCAGGGATAAAGTTGAGGTCTTTTTTTCCCCTTGATCAATTCAGAAGGAGGCAGGTTAATTTGTCCTTTGGTACCTTTTCTGCTTTGAAGGCATATATGTTGGAATAAAAAAGAAAACAATTCTTTAACCTTAAGACATTCCTGAAGGACGTTATGCCAGGATTTTAGAGGTTGAGAACTTGTTTCGTGATTGGCATATGTAGGTAATATCTACTTTGAGCCTAATCTTCAAGACTTCTGCCCATTATCAAAAGTGTTTCTGTTACAGTAAGGTCTAGATGTCTTGCTGTATTCTGGATAGTGAAGATTGATTGTTAAGTATATCTCCTTTTAATCTTTTCATTATTGCTGTTTTGATATTTCTTCGGTATAATGTTTGGGGTGTGAACTATGTCCTGAAAAACACTGCATCTCAGTATTTCTATGCGAGTCAGGCAGTATTAGGAGCGTAATTAGAAATAAAAAATATGGTTGTTTTCTTTACCAGTAAAAATACAAAGGGAAGTACAAAAATCCCTAATGGAATGGGAAGAATTATTCTTAGAGTTTTTGCACTGGAGTTGGATCTATCTCTGAAGGAGTAAATTGTTTATTAAGTATGGTTTTGAAATTTATCTTTTTCTTTCTAAAATTTTACTGATTTGTTTTGTTTTTATATTACAAACATTTAGCAATTACCCCTACCACCACTTGGTGAGAGATCTCTTGTAATAAAGTAATATAATGAATCAAAACTAACAATTTAGTGACCTCATCCACATCTGTAGAATACTCCCAACCTATTTGTGATTTTTTAAAAAATTTACAGAAATCTAGTTTCTCTTTTTTCTGCCCCCTACACCATTAAAAAAAAAAAAGAAAGGAAAAAAAAAAACGCCTTTGTAACAAATATGCAGAGTAAAAACAACACAAACACAAAACACTCATCTGCTGTATACAAAAAATATGTTTTATGTTATATATATATGTCTCATTCTATATCCTAAAATATACATATATATTTTTATTCTATATATACCATGTAAATATGATTATGTATATATTCATACATACAGATATATATCTTATTCTCTACCCTAAATCCATCACCTCTCTTCAGGAGAGAGAGGTTCTGTTTCATCATCATCAGTCCTCTGGAATCATGGATGGTCATTGCATTGATCATAGTTTTTATAGCCTTCAAAGTTGTGTGCAGTAGTGTTGTTGTTGTAGAAATTGTTCTCCTGATTCTACTCAACTTCATTCTTCAGTTTATAAAAGTTCTTGAAATTGTTCATTTTTATGTCATTGTTATAGTATAAATTATTCTTCTTCTGCTCATTTTATTCTATCTCTGTTCATATAAGTCTGTCCATTGTTTCCTTGAAATCCTTTTTCCTCATTTCTTACAGCATATTAGTATGTATTTCATTATATTCATTTATCACAACTTATTTAGTTATTCCTTGATTTATGGGCATACTTTTGGTTTCCTTTTTTTTTTTTGATATCATGAAAAGAGCAGCTTTTTTTTTTTTTGACATATAGGTACCTTTCCTATTTATTTGATCACTTTGAAGTAAAGGTCTGGCGGTGGTATAGCTGAGTCAAATTGCATATACTGTTAAGTAACTTTTTTGTGTATAATTGCATCAGTGGTGCATTAGTGTGCCTGGTTTTCCATACCCCTTCCAACAATCTGATAGGTGTGAGGTGGAATCTCAGAATTGCTTTAGTTTGCATTTTTCTAAATGTTAATGATTCGGAGCCTTTTCCCTTTTGGCTACAGACAACCTGGGTTTTTTTTACCTTAGGAATCACCTTTTCATATCCTTAGACCATTTATCAATTGGAGAATGGTTCTTATTCTGATAAATTTGAGTCAGTTCCTTATATATTTTGGAACTGAGACCTTTATCAGAGAAATCTGCTGCAAACATTTTTCCCATTTGTTTCCCCTTTTAATCTTAGCTCTATTGAATTTGTGTGTGAAAAAACTTCTTAATTTTATGTAATCAAAATTATCTATTTTTTCTTCTGTGATCCTCTTTATCCTTATTTGGTCACAGACTTTTCTCTGTAGATTGATAGATAATTTTTTCCCATGTTTTTCTAATTTGTGATGTGATCTTTTATATTTAGGTGACATATCCACATGGAGACTATAAAGTGTGAGATATTGGGCCAAATTTAATTTCTTCCATACTGTTGTTCACTTTTCCCAGCAGTTTTTGTTAAATAGTGAATCCTTATCCTAGTAGCTAAAATTTATTCTGATTTTAAAATAAATTATTACTGTAACTAAGACGTACCTGTTATCTAACTTTAGAGAAGATAAAGATCCTTCAGCCCTTGTGTATTCCTGTAGAGCTTGTTGGCTTCCCCACTGTTTCCTTTTTGAAGTGGTAGTTATTCCTTTTGTACTGTGGCAGCTTCTTTTGATCCCTGACTAAGGTATCATCCAATTCCAGACCACTGCATGTATCACATCTGCTCATGTGTGTGTTCATGCATTGTAGCCTCAGAGATCTTAGAATGATTCTCATCGAAGGTAATTTAGGATTTTTCTCATGCATATTAACTTAATCGATCTAGAAATTTTAAATCCTGTTCAGCGCCCAGATACTCTTTTCTGAATTCTGAAATGTTGGGGTTTTTTTTCTACTTTAGCTTCTTCCATTACCATCTTTGGTAGTTTCTATATAGATTGGCTCAGTAGTGACAAGTAGTTTCATAAGCAGCTTTACCATTACCTGTAGAGCCATTGTAAGCCCTGCCCTAATTCTTCTACAAGGTAGTAGGCACCCCAAACTGAATGTGTCTTTGGGCTGGTATTTTTTAAAAAGGTAGACGAGGTAATGTCCTCTGCTCTGGGTTTTCTTTGGAGTTACACATTAATACAGATGACAGACTCAAGATACTTTCTCTCCATATGAGGCAGTGTGATATGCTGATGGGGAAAGGTTAGGAAAGAGGCCTGAAGATAAAGAAATTGGTGGGAAAGAGTACCAGTGACTAAGGACAGGAAAGGAAACACTGTTTCAGGATGGGTTTCTCTTCCCAAGTTCTTAGGTTATTGAAGCAGTGGCCAAAAGATTTTTGTAGTAGGTTGAATTGACTCCAATGAAAGAGACATGACTTTCTAAATGGAGAGAGATAAGTAAGGAGGACTTTCAGTGAAACATTAAGTACTTATTAAGCATCTTCTATGTGTCAGAGAATGGTTACAAGCAAAAGAGTGCCAGTCCTCAAGGAATTTATATGCTGAAGGGGAGATACAACATGCACATATAATAGGACTTTACAAAACACAAGGTATCCTTGAAGGGGAAAATATTTGCAGCTAAGAGGACCAGAAAAGACCTCTTGCAGCAGGTCATGTTTGAGCTAAGTCTTAAAGGAAACTAAGAAATCCAAGAGGGGAGTGCATTCCAGGTATGGGGGACAGCAGGGGCAAAGGCATAGGGACAATAGATGGAGTGTCATACATGAAGAACAGCGAGCGTATACTGAAGATCAAGAGAAATGAGTAGTAAAACTGAAAAGGAGGGTGAGATCAGATTGTGAAGTACTTTAAATGTCAGGAGAGTTTATATTTTATCCCAGAAGTAGAATTTATTGAATAAATAGTGGTGGTGTGACCAGATATGGACTTTGGGAGGATCACTTTGTTGGCTATATGGAGGATAGATTGGAGCGAGGATAAACTCCCAGAAACATAGCCCCATTAGAAAGCTATTGCAGTAGCCCAGGTGAGAATTGATTGGGGCTTGAACTCAGGTAGTCGCCATATGAGTGGAGAGAAGGGGATGTACATATGAGATGCTGTGGAGATAGAAGTATGATTTGGCAACTGATTGACCAAGAGGGGTAAGTGAAATTGAGAAGTCAAAGATGATACTCAGGTTGAAACCTGGCTGACTGGAAAGATCCTGGTAGCCTCAACAAAATAGGAAGTTTGAAAGAGAAGTGGGTTGTGGGTAAACAACAAGTACAGACGCCTACAGGAATTTCAGTTCAAAACACCCAGTAAATCGTTGGTGATGCAGATTATAGTTTGGGAGAAAGAGTAGGGCTGGATATATAGATCTGGAAGTCATCAGCCAGAAAATGATCGTTGAACCCATGAGATCTGAGCACTAAGTAAGAGAACAGAGAGAGAAAAGAGAAGAGGGCCCAATATGGAGCTCTGGCGTGTTTGTACCTTTTCCTTCACTTTGCACAAATTTAGGCCCCTTTATGCTGAATTTGGGACCTCTTCTTGCCCTGGTACACAATCTCTTCCTATACTATAATGCTCTATGTGACCCTTCCTAGCCAGTCCCCATCTCCCCATGTTTGCAAAACTCTCTGTCTGCCTATGCTGACCTAGAATAGAAAATGACTCACTGTGATTTTTTTTCTTAGGTTTCCCAGTCAGGATTCAGTCTGATGCATTTTCTTTATCTGTGGGGAGGAACTATAGGGATGAAAGATTTCTATACTTCTTTCTGCTACTCCTTCATCTTCAGTTATACTTCTTTGTCACATAGATTGTTGTTCATTTTTGTTTTGGTGAGGATTTGGGGGAGGGATCTAGGAATAATATAAATTCAGAATTAAAAAAAAAGAAATATCTGGGAGATTTTTAATATATCCATTAAATAAGGGAGAGGGTAGAAAATGCAGATTACCAAACTTTCATATGCTTTCATATTGCTGATCAGTACACAGCTAATAGGGAATCAATGAGTAAATACCCGAGTTACCAAAATAACATAAAATCATAAATTTAAATGTCCCTGAAAAAAATAGTCCCAGAAAATGCCAGCAGGTACAACTTAACACTCGGATTGCATGGTTATAGATTCCCAACCCCAACTCCCCCAGGCATCTCAGTAAGATATATGGGAAAAAAGCTCTCTGGGATATAGATTATAAGTGGAAAGGGATAATTTGTGTTTGTACACAATCACAGGTTGTAGAGAAGAAATTATCTTCTCTTAGGAATGTGGTCCTTTGAGATACAGTCTTCCTGGTCTCAGAGCTGATATACTTACTTCTGTCTTAGTATAGATATACTAATGAAATGGACCTTATTTGGATGATAGATTATTAGTTGCTGAGAATCCCCCCTAGTTTTTCAGAGAACATTACTTTATGACCTCTAAAATATAGGGGCAGCTAGGTGGCGCAGTGGATAGAGCACCGGTCCTGAAATCAGGAGGACCTGAGTTCAAATCTGGCCTGACTCAACACTTGACACGTACTAGCTGTGTGACCTTGGGCAAGTCACTTAACCCCAATTGCCTCACTTAAAAAAATAGAGAGAGAGAGAGAGATTATGTTATGTCATTGTTTTAAATGTAATAAGGGTGAATCAGTATTTTATAGCACTGTTGTTAACATTCTAAACAACTAACTCTGTCCAGTGTTGGAGGATGAGCCGATTTGAATTTATTTTCATTTGCCCTCCTTGGAGAACTCCAAAATGACTGACGCATTGCCTATAAGAGACCCAGTGTAGAGATGTCTTAGCAAGTGACAAAGGGTGAGTGAAGAACCTTGTTTAGATGAGGTTTTGAAGTGAAGGTATTTATGGTCTTGTTTGTCCTCTTCCCCTGGCTTCCTACATCATTCCCATTAACTCATTCCTAGGAGAGAAATGCTTGTAGAAGGAGGATGATAGCCAGTCGAGTGTGTTTTTGCTTTGTTTTTAGCACATCATCCAGTTTATTTGAACAACTTAACCAATCCAAATTGGTGGGAACCATACCACCTTTGTGGTTATAGAATATGTGTAATTGTGGTTGTGCAACTGAAGCTGTTCACCCTGTGGCAGATATCATCATTTGCCATAAACATGGAAGGTTCTCAGACCCAGTATATTTAGTGTAAATATAGCTACTTTGTATTGTAGTAGAAAGAAGACAATAACCCAGTCAGCCTTTGCTTACAAATTCTGAGTCAAGCCAGGAAATTTTTTTTTCCCAGTGACTAACTGATCAAATAAAAATACTTGGGATAATCATATCAATAATTTTTTTCTCCCTTCTTACGTTGTCATTGGTGGGAATCGAATGTTACTAATGAATTCTAGGGGCATCTAGGTGGTGCAGTGGGTAGAGCACTGGGCCTGGAGTCAGGAAGACTCATCATTCTGGGTTCAACTCTGGGGCAGACACTTACTGGCTGTGTGACCCTGGGCAAGTCACATAACCCTGTTTGACTCAGTTTCCTCATCTGTAAAATGAAGTGGAGAAGGAAATGGCTAACCACTCCAGTATCTTTAACAATAAACCCCCAAATGGAATCATGAAGAGTTAGATATAACTGAAACAGTTGAACAAGAGCAAAAAGCATTCTAGACAAGCAGGATAATTAAATATAATATATCTACATTTAGAAATAGGTACTTCAAAGACCTCCTCCCTTTTTCTATTATCATTCATATTTATTTGCATTGTTTTCCCTTTCTCCCTCACAGAAATCCCAGAAAGTTTATTGTGTCCTCTAAAGTCTGAACTCATAGCACCAAATTTTCCCACTTTTGAAATTGAATATCAAAAGGGGAGGCCCTAAGGCATCTATCACCAATGCTTTTTAGATCAGTTTTTGAGGAAAATCATGCTAACTTTTCTTCCCTCCATGATATTTTTTTGTAGAGAATTTTCTTAGGAAATTCAAGCTCTCCCCCACATAATGGCGGTCAGGAGCAACAACATGAAACTTTTTTTTAAATTTGCACACCCTAAAACAGAGCAGAAGCTACTGATTTTTGCCATTTGGTTGTTCATCACATCTTTGGCCGCTGATGTGAGTGTCCTAGTTATAAATCTTGATGATTTCTCTCCTTTTCTCCTAGAGATCAGAGTTCATTTTCCACAGTTGACTGGAGTACTCACTCTTGCTTTCTTCATTCATAACTGTGTTATTACACTCCTAAAGAACAACAAGAGCCAGGAGAACAACGTAAGTATTTATGTGAGGGAGTGACTTCATTTTATCCTATGTATAGATTCATTCGTGATGTAAGTCATTTAATATTTGGAATAGAAATATACATTTTTGTCACTTTATCTTCATTTGAAAAGTTACCAATATTTTGAAATATCTAGGTATATGATAAAGAGGGAAGGAAACAAGCATTTATTAATCACTGACTACATGCCAGGCACAGTACTAAATACTGAATATACAACTGCAAGCAAAAAGAAAGACAGTCCCCTACCCTCAAGGAGGTGATAGTCTTTTTTTGTTGGTTTTCTTTTTTTAAGTAAATTTTTATTGATGTCCTTTGTTTCTTACATTATCCCAGTTTTTCTTAGTATTCTACCTCCTCCTAGAGAGCTGTGCCATATAACAATATTTTTTAAAGACAAAAAAAGAAAAACAAGAGGAAAAAATCAGCACAACCAATCAATACATTGAAAAAGTCTGAAAACATGTGCAATGTACACTTGTGGACCTCCCATCTCAACAAAGAGGTGGGTTGAGGGTGTCCTATCATATCTTTTCACTTAAGTCCCATGCTTGATCTGTATAATTTTGCTACATTCACTTTTGATTTGTGTGTGTGTGTGTGTGTGTGTGTGTGTGTGTGCATGCATTGTCTTCTTTTCCATTTATATTGTTGTAGTCACTGTGTATATTGTTTTCTTGGCTGTGCTGACTTCACTGCATCAGTTCAGATCTTTTTATGGTTCTTTGTGTTCATCACATTCATCATTTCTTGTACAGTAATATTCCTTTACATTCATGTACCACAGTTTGTTTAGCCATTCCCCAATTGATGAGCATCTATTTGTTTCCAGTTCTTTTCTATCACCAAAAATGTTGCTATAAATACTTTTGGTGTATATTAGGACTTCTTATCGTTGGCTCCATATAAGCCTAGTAATGGAATCTCTGATTCAAAGAGTATGGACATTTTAGCTAATTTATTTGTATAATTCCAAATTGTTTTCCAAAATGGTTATACAGCAAGGAGTTTATATTCTAATGTAGAAAGACAAAACAAACAAAGGAGCTGAAGAGGAAAGGTAGAGGAATGGGAATGAAGATGATTATGAGGCCTTA
Organism: Vombatus ursinus; assembly: GCF_900497805.2. NCBI lineage: Eukaryota > Metazoa > Chordata > Mammalia > Diprotodontia > Vombatidae > Vombatus > Vombatus ursinus. The sequence goes on from NW_020954550.1 coordinate 21,590,901, forward strand.
AAAATTAAGAACAGTGTTGGCAGGATAGTGAAGGCAGATTGACCTGGGTCCCTTCATAAAATGGAGCCTCCAAGAGGAGCTCCCTAATGGGAGAAGGGGATGGGCCTTGCAGACAGATGCTCCGTTGTGAGTAGGCCACAGGTAGGGTAGGATGAGCCAGGACCAGGACACCTAAAGCACTGAGGTAAGTTCCAGGATAGAACAGCAGCAGAGGCAAGATTTTGATGTCCAAAAACTCAGCAGCAGGGCCAGGAAGGGAATCAGCTTCTCATATGGATCTGTGATCTCTTAAATGTGTCTATTCCCTCCATGTGATAAAAATTGTAGTCTACCCATGCCTGCTTATTCTTTGTGGCTGTAGCCATGTGCCATGACACATACCATAAATCTGCAGCAGAGGTTTCAACCAATGTGTTGAGGGCTTTATTTTAGCCCTCTTAACCTTATTGGAAGACCAGTAGAGCACATGTTCTGTCCATTAGTTGTTTCTGCATAGCATGTGTGAAATTTTCATGACTTAATGAGAAGATGCTAAAATATATGACTAAACTAAAACATCTTTATTAGTATATTCTTAGAACATAATTTATAATTCACAAGCTTCTCCTTAGATCATTTGGTGGTCCAACTTCCTCCTTTTACAGATGAGGAAACTGAGGGCAGGAAACTTTAAATGACACACTCAAAGTCATAGAGTTACATAGTAGCAGAGCTGAGATAAGAACTCAGGTCATTCCAGCTACTTTTCATGCAGCAGTGTCCAATATGCAAGATCATGCCTTTATTTTATTACCCTACAAAACCTGAACATGACTGGGGGGAAAGAATTATTTGAACTTAGATTTTTGAATTAGATTTGCGTTTTTCTCTAGAGCTAGGCTGCATCTGTTTTTATTATGAAAGTATAGGTGTCTTAGAGATTTATAGGAAGTTAATGTTGCTTCCTTTTCTAGATTTTTGAAGGGTATTTGAGAACTCTGTTTAAAATTATACTTGTCAGAGCAATGTTAGTAATAAAAATAAGATGAACTTACACATGCCTGGCTCTGGTCCTTATTAGTTCCATTAGCCACGCTGTCTTCAGGGTAATATATAAGAAATATACATCAAGTTTCTAGGCTTTGGAACATCTCAGAAGTACACACTTAGGCTGTTTGTTCTTTTGGACTTAGCACCAACTCATGTAGATAGTCACTCTGCCATGTCTTACGTCTTTAAGGAACTTGTAATGAACAAAGCTGAGCCCTTGTAATATGTTATAAAGGAGAGTGCTAGGTATGGAATCAAGTGAACCTGAGTTAAATCTCAGCTCTGCCGTTTACTTCCCTTTGTGACCTTGGGTAAATCACTACATGCCTCAGTTGCCTTATCTGGAAATTTCAAGAAGTTGGACACGATGACGAGTAAGCTCTCTTCCAGCTCTAAATTCATGATTCTGTTATCCTAATTTGGAGCTGCTAAAATTCACAGCCAAGTAGGATAAGTCCAAACACAGGAAAATCAAATATTTCTCTACCACAAAGGAGGAGGCTTCCAAAGTCCTTGAAAATAGTAGATTTTCCAAAATAAAATTTAAGCAGAAATATATATTCAAGGTGATTGCAGTAAACACCAGGGCAAATTGCAACGTATTATAACCTCCAATCTACCAGGAATCCAAACAACTTTTTTTTTTCTGCATTCAGTTTTGAGGAAAGAATTAAATGACCTGGAAACAGGTTGTTATCAGGAACTTATCAAAAATTCAGCTTCCAAAATATGCCAGTATGGCCTGTGCAGATTTAATCCAATGTTTTAAGTTTATTCATGATGATGACCCTGAGCCATTGTCAAGTACTAAGTCCCTTCCATATCAGCCCCTCCTCCCAAACAGATTCAGTTATGATCAGTACAACTCATAGTTAAATGCTTCTTTTTGTATTCTAGGGTGTGACCGTTGTCATTTCATGTCTGTTATGGTACCTCTCGTTTATTTGAAATTTTTTATGAATCAGAATAAAAAGAACTCATAAAGCACTCCAAGGTTTACACTAAGTGCTTTTCCCACAACTCTGTCATTCAAGTGGTATTATCCCTGTTTTATAAATGAGAAAACCTATACTTAAAAAGGTTGACTTGCCTATGGTTCAGAAGTCAGTTAAGTGGTTGAGCCTGGGTATAAACAGAGGTATTCTGATCTCAACTCCAGTACTCTTTCCAGTATAGCACACTGATCACCTTATTCCTCTATCATTTAGGATAAAAGAGAATTTGTCATACTTATAATCAGAGTTTTGAGAACCATGGTGATGGAAATGCTAATCTGATGTTGGAATGATTTAGCTTAACCTGGATAAATGAAGAAATTGATCATTTCTGATGGACACAAAATGCAGAATGAAACCTATTTTGGGCCAATGTAGGATTTTATTTTACTTGCCTGTGCATATTTTTTACAAGGGTTTTATTTACTTTTTTTAGGAATAGAAAGAGATGAGGGGGAGAGAAAATAAATTCTTGTTAATTGATTAAGAAAAAAAATTTTAAGATGGGAGAAAAAAGAACCTCCCCCTTTTCCTAAATATCAAAATTGTAATTTATTATAGATTGAGCACATAGAAGTAGAAAATCGAAACCTTCAAAGATAGGCTGGAATTGACAAGTTAAAAATACATTCCTAACTCTGATTCCTTATTTCTCTTCTGCTCCTTATGAAACCCTGAAATGAATTCCATTCCACTTTCCCTAGCACCTAAACTTTCCCTCCTTTGCCAGAAAGTGCATTTTATGCTTAAATCAATCTCAGTTTTTTTTTTTAGTTTAAAAACTCATTAAATGTGCATTGCCGTGAGATCTGAAGACCTGGATTCTAATTCTGGCACTACCAGTAATTAGCTTTGGTTAAGTGCCTCCATTTTCTCAGCTGTAAAGTGAGAATAATAACCACCATTGAGACAACTTAAAATATTTTTAGGACATAGTGAGTATGTGTGAAAGTGTCATAATTTTGTACTTTTATTTTTGCAAGATATTACTGCTGCTAATGTTGTATCACTAGGTAGTAATATTTCCCCCTCATTTATTTCTCTCTTCCTGGGTTTTGAGGACACTTTTGCTTCTTTACTGGGGCAGTGTTGATGGAATTTGGCCTAAAGTATTTTAGAGAGAAGAGAGTGGATGTATGCTTTGATATTTGAATTAACTATTTAGTATATAGCAAAAAATAACATATAGGCAGTTCCTAACTTTTTATTCTGAAAGTTTGTATGTAAAGCTAGTTTTTTCATAGATGAATGCATTTTTCCTTAGAAACGTTATAAACTGAGGGTTACCTCTCTGAGCCTCAGTGTCCTTGGTTGTGAAATGGGATGGTAATACTTGTACTACATATCTTACATATCTTGCCAAATCTTTTTTTAAGTTACAAAACTATATTTCATTGGAAAATATTATTACTAAGTTCTCAGGAAAACCCATAAAAGCCTATCATAAGGCAGCCTAAGTTTAGTACTATTTCAAATGGTACTGATCATACTATATTAGTTCTAGTTCCAGGTGTTAGGAACCATTCCTACCCTCTCCCTGCTCCACCCCACTCCAGCTCTTCCATCCATGGGGATGGCACTAGGGCTTAGGGTTAGGGTTCCAGCAGGGGGAGGCTTGGGTGGGTATGGGGTGAGTCTTGCTTATAAGAGAATTACCATGAAAATCAGGAAAGGATAGAGAGTTTGAGGCTCCAAGGTTTACTTCCAGTGATTAATCCAATTATTCCAATAATTAATCCAGTGATTACTTCATCTTGGACTGGCTGCTCAGTTTACCTTCATACTTTCCTTTTATAGGGACCTAGAAATTTATCTTCCATTCATACTGCCAGAAGTTCAGAGCTTCCCTCCTCTGTGTCCCCACCTTCCTCTTCTCTTATTTTCTCTTATTATATTAAACTCTCTTGGGAAAGTTGAATAAAGGTGCTTGTATGGAGTCTTTGGGCATACAAAGAATGAAAGCAAAATTCATCTGTGTTTCAGAGAAAAAAGAAGGAAGGAAATTAGTATTTATTTAGCACATACTATGTCACTGCTTTAAGTGCTTTACAAATATTCTTTCATTTTGTCTTCACCACAACCCTGGGAGGTAGTTGCTATTATTATCCCCAATTTATGGTTGAGGAAACTGAGGCAAACAGGTTAAATGACAGCCAGTAAGTTGTCTGAGCCCATATTTGAATTCAGTTCTTCCTGACTTCAGGCCCAGCACAATCTCCTATACAATCTGACTAGGTCCCAGCAGCCCACACCAATTATCATGAACATTTTGTCATGGGAGTTAGGCTTATCTTCCTTTCTTCCTTCAGTAACGTCAGTCCTGCCACCTCAGCAGAGTGTACACGACAAGAAGCTGGATAGTGTGTGTACATTTGGGGAGTGGGGGGTGATTCTAGGCAGCTGGTCCCTCCTCCAACAGCAGCTGCTCTCATCTCACCCCCCAGCCTGCATCCACTACCACCCCAAAAGAAAGCTACCTTCTGTCTTTTTTGGCCTAGACCTGTATAAGCCTACGTGGAATGCATACTCTTTACTATTTGTTCAAATCTTTGTTGTCCCTACTTGGTGTGGGAGAAGGAGAAGAGGGAGGCATTTATTTAAGTCTAAGACTAGGACTCCCGAGGGCCCATCATGCTGCGTTGTGAAGAGACTGAAATGAATCAGTCCCTGCTCTCAGAAAGATTATATTCTTCAGGGGACTAAAACACACGCGCAGATAAGTAAATACAAAATACATGAATACATTAAAGCAATTTGTGGGACAAGTCGGAAAGCACTAACAACAGGGAGATTCGGAAATGCCCCATAGAGGAAATGGCACCTGGACCACGAGGCTTGAAGCAATCTAGGATTTTTTTTTTTTTTTTTTTTTTTTTTTTTGCTTTTTTTGATCTAAACTTGAAAGACAAAAAACCCAAGTATTTCCATATACATTTAAGAGCACAAAAAGAGGGTTGTATATTAAACTATAAATCTCTTTCTCATTCTGCTTGCATTTTTAAAAGTCTGCAGTAAATTCCACCTTACTTTCAAAATTGCTTTGCTTGTCTCTGCTTCATCTGAACTTCCTTCTTCTCTCTTCTGTGTATTTTTTAAAGGTTTATTGCTAAACACCTGTTCCTCTCCAACATTTCCCACCCCTACCCCCACAACTCCCAGTTTAAAACAGAGAAGGGAAAAAGCCCCATAACAAATCAACATAGTGAACCAAAATGACTCTCCACACTAGCCATGTCCAACAATGTATGTCTTTGCACCTTAGATCTTCTGGCGACATAGTTGATCATTGTTTTGCTCAGCATTCATGTCTTTCAGAATTGTTTTTCTTTGCAGTATTTTTTTCTTCATATAAATGTTCCTCCTAGTTCTGTTCATTTCACTCTCCATCAGTTTATACTTCCTAGGATTACTGAAATCATTTCTATCTAACTTCTTATGACATAATAATATATCATAAGTTGTTCAACCATTTCCCCATTGATGGACACTGCCTTATATTCCAATTCTTTTCCTTTTTTTTCCCTTTTAATACCGCCTTTCAGATCAGGAATTTTGTTTTGCTTCTAACTATTCACTCTGAAGTGTTATTTACCTTCTTGTTCTCCCAGTCCTGCTTGGTTTGATGTATTTCTACACCAAACTGTATGTTTCAACTCTCCTTTGTCCAGTTCAGAAAAGAATGAAGATTATTTGATGTCTGCTCCCCTTTCCTCCATGTTTAAATACTCTTCTTACACATCCCAAATGTGAGAAATAGCAAGTTCCACCCTCTCCCCCTTCCTCTTTTTTTTTCCATTAGTATCTTCCTTTTGTCTTCTCTTTTCTGTCCTCTTCTCAAACCACTAGAACAGAATAGATCTGCCCCCTGGACCTTTTGTCTTCTTACTTCTAAAAATCTTTTGGAGTCATTAAAATTCTTAAGGTCACGTGTTTCTTCTCCCTTGTTAGTTTTATATATATATGTATATATAGTATAGTTTTATATATATATATATATATAATATTATTTATGTATGTGCATATATAAATAATACTGATATAGGATGTATACATATAGGATATTATATATCCTATAATACTGATATAGGATGTTATATATCCTATAAGGATATTATATAATAAGCTATTATAGAATTGATTGGCCCTTAACACAGTTGGTCTGTCCTTTATGTCTGAACATCTTGAAAAAAGCTCATGATTACACTAAATTTTCTGAGTAGGTTCTAGTGATTGCATGTAGAACTAGTTGTTTTGTACAGCTAACAAAACATGACAGTACTTTTGTCGCTAAGAAGCAAACGTTAAAACCTCTTTTGGTAGATTGTGTTCCTTGTTTCAACCACAGCATAGAATTAGCTACAATAAATTTTGTACTAAAAAGAGGTTATTCACATTAAACACAGAAAATTTATTTGAAAAGATAATAGAGGTAGTGCAGTCTCCTTAATGTTGTATAGGTCAGTTGATTAAACTGATTTAAATGATTATCCTCTATGAGGATTAGCATTTAGGTCAGTTTGGCTGGAATATAGCATACTAAGAGGGAGTAAAGTGAAATCAACTTGGAAAAAGTAGATTGTGCAGTTTGTATTAAGTGTTGGGGATATGAGGAGGAATAACATGAAATAAAATTTGATAGGTAAGTTGGAACCAGATTGTGGATGGCATTGATTGCTAGACTGAGGAGTTGTTGGTTTTTGTTTGTTTATTTGTTTTTTAGTTCAGTATGTAGTCAGAGTAATTGAAGGTTTTTTGAGCAGCAAAATGACATGATCATACCTGTTCACCGGGAAGGACCAGTACAACAGTATTCTGTAGGATGGATTGTAGGAGGAAAATGCTGTAAACAGGAAGACCTGTTAGACTATTACAGTTCAATAATCTAAGTAAAAGATAATGAGGATTTGAACATAGATGGCAGTGATAGGAAATGATAGGTACAACATATGTTACAAAGATAGAGCAGTAGGACTTAGTGACTGCATGAAGCAAAGGAAAAGGACAAATCAAATATAACTTAGAAGTCAAAGGATGGGTGATCAGGAAAATGTGGCGATGCTGACATAGATAAGGAAGACAGGGAGGATTTCAGGATTTGGTAAGGAAAATGAGTCATTTCAGTATGCTGACTTTGAAATGCCAGTGGCACATTTGGGACCATTAGCAACTGGAAATTTCATTCTGATCTAAGAAGCTAGGTCAGGGCTAGAAATGTATATTTGTGAGTCATTCCCACATAACTAATAGTTGAAGCTACAGTTCTTGATGATATCACCAAGGGAAAGAATGTGGAGAGAGAGAAAAGGAGGGCACAGACTTTGAGGCCCAGGGAGTGAGGGAAGAAAGGGGAGCCAGTCAGTCAGTAAACATTTATTAAGTGTCTGCAATGTGCCAGTCACTGTGCTAAGCGCTGGAGAAAGACAAAAAATATTCCCTGCTCTCCTGGAGTTTATAGTCTAAGGGTTATACACGTGCACACAGTTATGTACAAACAAACTATGTGCAGGATAAATTGAGATAACTGACTGAGGTTAAGACTTCTCATGGAAGTTGGGATTTTAGCTGGGACTTGAGGGAAGCCATGGAAGTCAGGAGACAGCAACAAAGAGGGAAAAAATTCAAGGCCAGTGAAAATGCCCAGAGTTAGGAGATGGAGCATCTTGTCAGAGGAGCAGGAAGGGATCCAGTGTCACTAGGTCACAAAGTATGTTTGGGGGGAGTGAGGGAGGCATAAGAAGATTGAAAAGGTGGGGGCGGCAGGTTAGGAAGAACATTAAAAGACAAACAGAAAGTTTTATATTTGTTCTTGGAGGTGATGAGAAACCATTGGAGTTTACAGATGAGAGAGTCACATAGTCAAGGCTATACTTCAGGATTATCACTGACAGCCAAGTGGGGGATAGACAGGAAGGAGGAGACACTTGTGGAGGGACACTAACTGGCAGGCTATTGTAGTAGTCCCAGATGATGCGGTCCTGCAACTGGAAATGTCAGAAGAGAGAAGGGGACAAATTGAAGAGATGTTGCAAAGGTAGAATTGATGGGACTTGGCATCAAATTGGATATGATATAGAGGAGGATGTGAGAGAGAGTTGAGGCGTTGAGGATGACTCCTGGGTGGTAAGCTTCAGTAACTTGGGAGGATGGTGATATCCTCAATAGTAATAAGAAGATTAGGAAGAGGGAAGGATGGGGGAGGCGGTGGCTTCAGTTTTGAACATGTGACATTTAAGTTGACTACATGACATACAGTTCAAGATGTCTAATGGAGTCGTTAGACTGGAGGTCAGGAGAGAAGTTACGGTGGGACAAGTAGATGTGAGAATCATCTGTATGTAGATATTAATTGAATCCATGGGAGCTGATGAGATCACCAATGGGATAGAAGGAAAGGACGACCATGGATTGAGCCTTGGAGTTAATGGATACTACCTGGATGAAGATCCAGTAAAGGAGCCTAAATAGGAGCAAAGATAGAGGAGGCAGACTGCTGGAGAAGACAGGATGGAATAAGATTACATATAAATATAAATAGGATGGCTTGACAAGCGGGGCCACTTTTCCATATGAGACAGGTAAAGGAGATAATGTCACAGGAGTAATGTGAGAGGAGTATAAGGGGAGGTAAAGGAGCTCTCAACAAATGACATCAATCTCTTAATGCAGCCAGATATTACATTAGTTATCTTTGCTGCCATGATCATACGATGCCAAAGTCAGAAGTTAAGGGGATGCACACAGAGCAGGGTCAAGTGAAACCTGAAGCACAAGGCAGTACACTGCCTTGCCAAAGATAAGGATGATTTACCTCATGCTAATATCCACCCTAGGCAGCCTCCTTTTATAGCAAATCGTGTTCCAGCCACACCCTTTCCTCCCACAAGTTATGCTTGTTGAGCATTTTCTCCTTTGCTATCCATAGTATTTTCCTGACCTTGCTCCATGCAACTTTTAAATTTCTTCTAGATTCAGTTCACTTCCTACTTAGTTTGGACACAAGTATAGGATTCTGGGAACTTGCAGGAGTCTAGCTTGGGGTGGAACCAAGATGGCAGAGTAATAGGAACCAATATAGCCCAGCTGCCCTCCACAAAACTCATCCAAACAAATCTAGAAAATTCCCCAGACCCAATCCTGATGGAGAAATCCAGGAAAAGTCACAGTGAGTCATTGTCCAGCCTGGCTTGGCATAGGGTGACAGGAAGGTCTGCAGACACTGGGGAAGGTCCAACCAGCAACATACTGCTGCACTTGTTGCACTTTAGTGCCTGGAGAGAGGCTGTGCCCCAAGGTAAGAGAAAGTCCCAGATCCATACTTGGGCATCATCAGACTAATAACAAGGTAGGGTACCAGAGTGAGAACCAGTTCCAGCTGGCATCTGTATTGCCTACTCTCCAGTTCTGGGTCACAGAACCAGGACAGACTGAGAAGGGGACCTGGACACAAGGGGTGATGTTCCTGTGTAGGGAGGCCTTGGAGTAGGGGTTGAAGGGGTGGGGCGGGAAATGTGCCAAGGAAGGAGAAAACATTCAGAGGCAAGAGGCAGTTGTATGGCTCAGACTTCCAGCTTCTAGCCTAGCCTGCAGGGGAATAATCAGGGCAGAATTCCCAGACCAAAGGAGAGCCTACAGTTCTTTCACTCGGAAGCAGCAATTTCCCAGCTGATAGGGCTGAGCCCAGTAGCAGCTTACTGTTACTCTGACTGAAACTCAGATCAAAAGCTTGCCAAGCTCAGAACAGGGGGACAGCAATCAGATTCTGCTTTGGATCAGACCAGTTTGGGGGCATTAAATAGCTTGCAGGTCCCCAGCCTGTTCTTGAGATTCTGGACTACCATAAACAGTCAGTACTCCAGGAAAGGAGCAGACTCAGAATTCCCTCCAGAAATGCAGTAGAGTCATATCCAAACGTCAAATCCATAGTCAGGAAAGTGGACTGGAAGAATGAGCAAACAAAAAAAGAAGCACACCATAAAGAGCTATTATGGTGTCAGGAAAGCTCAAGACAAAAACCCAGAAGAGAAAATTACCCCAAAACATCTTCAAGCAGAGACTCAGAGAAAAACACAACTTGGGCACAAACTTAACTAGAATTCTTAGAAGAGGTGAAGTAAGAGTTGAAAAATGTTTTTATAAATGAAATGAGAACATATACGGGGAAAAAATTAAAAAGAAATGAGAGCTATGCACAAAAGAATTTGAAAGGGAATTAACAACTTGGCACAAGTACAATACTTTGCCGAAGCAACAAACTCCATGAAGATTAGGATGACCAGATAGAAAGTAATCACTTCAAGAGACAACAAGAATACGAAAGCAGAAGACTGAAAAAATAGAAGAAAATGTAAGATACTGCATAGCAAAAAACAACTGACCTAGAAGACAGATTGAGGAGAAAAAAATTTAAGAATTTTTTAACTATCATAGGCCTGCATAACTTGTGGCCAGCCATTTATGACCCATGGACATGCCAAAGGATTTTGGGTGGCCCACAAAAAATGTGGAGGATGTTTTCCTCTGTGTTTCTCATGGGCCACCTGAAATCCTTTGGCAGGGCAGGTTGTGCAGGCCTGGACTATCAGACTGCTATGATGGGAAAAAAATAGCAGACCTAGACGTATTTCAAGAAATCTTAAAAGAAAACTGCCCAGATCTCTTCACATCAAAGGGCAAAATAAAAATAGAATCCACCAGTCATTTCCTGAAAGAAACCCCAAAATAAAAGTTTCCAGGAACATCATAGCCAAAATCTAGAATTCCAAGTCAAAGAAAATATACTGCCAGCAGCCAAAAAGAAAATCCGAATACTGAGGAGACAATCAAGATCACACATGATGTAGCAGCCAGCATTATAAAGGAGCAGGGAACTTGGAATATAGTATTCAGAAGGCAAAGAATATGTTCATCCATATTTCTTGAGTTTTACTGGGTAAGTTTTTTATATATTTATGGAGAGAGTGAGTACACTGTAAGCATATCCTTGACTTTATTCACTCTGCCATAGTTCCTTATGTCTACCCATGTTTTTCTGAGTTCTTCATTTTCATAAATTTCTTACAGTGAAGTAATATTATTTTTAAAAATTATATTTTATTTATGGTGGCCAAGAATAACTTACTCAGCAAAACTTGAGTATAATGCTACAGGGGGGAAAGGGAACCTTTAGTGAAACAGAGGACTCTAAGCATGAAAAAACCAGAACTACAGAGAAACTCTGAAGATCAAATACAGGGGTGAAGAGAAACATGAAAATTTAAATGTGAATGATAAAAGATTGAAAAAGGGTAAACTGCTTACATTCAGATATAGGGAGATAATACGTGTCCCATCTGAACTGTATCATCAGGGGTTATATAGGGAACCTAATTAGATAAGGTCTGAGAGTGTTTTTGTTGTGTCGTCTTAATAATGAGAAAAGAATAGAAAGAGGGGAAGGGGAGAAGTGAGAAGGTTTGGGAAAAAAATTATCTCATAATTTGGGTGTGTAAGTAGACATCTATTTATAAACAGAGGGAGGGGATTGGGGGAGTAGTTGACACTTGAACTTTTCTCTCTAAACTGGTCAAAGGAAATATATTTTACTTAGTAGGGAAAGAGGAGGGAAAAAAGAGGAATGAGAAGGAGGAATTAGAGAGAGGATAAATTAAGGAACAAAAGAAACTAAGGATGTTCAAAAATATTTATAGCCTGTGTCACAGTAAATTAAACTGAGGGACAAGATTCCAAGCAAGATCAATTTATTAATTAGGCTAGTAGTAACCAATAAATTGGGTCAGTAGCCTCTCTCAGTGACCAAAGATCGTGAGGGCTGACGAGAACTTTCACAACAATAAACGAGACAGCAGAGCAAAATCTCTAGCATTGTAAGAGTTATCTTCTTCTGATTGACCTGACATTACATCATACTCCCAATTGGTAGAAATTTTAATGAGGAGGTAGGTTAAGAGTGGCCTCAGCTCCCCCCATTACCTCCTCCCTGGGAGCTGGGAGTCATTAGGATAGGCTTACTCTACAGATGTGAGTATAGTTTGCAACCTGCTCTGATTAATCCACTTGGATTTGAGTTAAGCAAGTGATGGTTGAGGTTACAAAAGAACTTGAATGTGGGGTAAGTAGGTGATGAATGAGGTTACAAAGGTAGACAATACAAGTGTGGAGATTCATTTCACAATAGAATTGAGTCCTGAATGGAGTTAAAGAGTCAAGTTACAAAGGAGTTTGGATTTACCTGTTGTGGGAGAGTATTAAACCCATAGCAGCTTAAGTCTTAAAAATAGAATTAAAATCAATTTTCAATTTTATGCCCCTTGCGGCGTGGCAATGAATGGGAATCTGAGGAGGTGGAATTGGGGAATGGCAGAATAAGTTGTGCCATGTAGATGTGATGGTGTATATTGTGCTAAAAGAAACGATGAAGGGGATGGTTTCAGAGAAGCCTGTCAGGATTTGTATGGTCTAGAAGTAGGAAAAGTTTGTGCCATGAGATCAGTGTGGTAAAGACAAACAACTCTGAAAGAATTAGGAACATGAATCAGCAAGTATGACTTCAGAGGACTAATAGTGAAACATGCTATTCACCTCTTGATAGAGGAGTGAAGGACTCGTGATGCAAAATGAGAGTTGGGTTTTGTTTTTTGCTTGTTTGTTTTTAATGTAGGCAGTGTGGAAATTTGCTTTGCTTGGCTATACATATTTATAACTGGGGTTATGTCATTCTTTTGTTCTCAGTAAGGGATGGGAAGGAGAGAAGGTGGATTTTTGCTGATTGAAAAAATAGTTTTTAAAAGAATGTTGCTTCACTGTAAGAAATTTATGAATATGGAGAATTCAGAGAAACGTAGGTAGATATAGGAATTGTTGCAGAGTGAATAAAGTAAAACCTCTGTGTGTGTGTGTGTGTGTACACACTCTACAACACTGCAAATGAAAACAAAAAAAAAGGAGGGAAAAGAGAGGAGGAGAAGGGAGAATTAGAGGAAGGATAGCTTGAGGGAGAGATCAGTCCTAAGCCAAACAAACTTTAAGGATATATAAAAATATTTATAGTTCTTTTTGAACTGGCAAATAATGGGAATCCTGGAGAATGCACTCAAATTGGGGAATTAACAAGTATAAATGTAAGTATACAAATGTAATGGAATACTTTTGCATTGTCAGAAATGATAAAGGAAAGGATTTCAGAGAAACCTATGAAGTCTTGTATGAACTGATGCAGGGCGAACAGGATCAGGAGAACAATTTATATAGTGACAGCCAAGCATGATTCCAAAGGACTAATGAGGAAACGTTCTACCCACCTCCTGAGAGAGAAGTAACAGATTCAGAGTGCAGACAATATTTTTCTGGACATGGTCAATATGAAAATTTGTTTTGATTGACTGTATATGTTGGTAATGGGTTTTGTTTTTCTTTCATTCTTAATTGGAAAGAAGGGAGTGTGAGAAGACATATTTTTGCTGATTAAAACAAAATATTTCTTTTTCTTTAAAAGGAGTTCAGTTTGTACCATGCCGTTTCTCCTTAGGAGTAGACCCCCCACCTCAAGGTCTATTTATTATCCCCAGTCATCAGCAGCCACATCTCTGATCCCACTATGGAGCAAAACCAATATCCCCAACCTCAAGCGAGCATTCTTCTGAACTCTGCACTTCATCAGTTTGGAGCCCAGCTGGCTCCAAGAAGTCTTCAAGGCCTGGAGTGGCTCTGGAAATAGCTAGTCAGCTTCCTAAACCCTGATAGCACAATGAGCCCTTGAAGTTTGTTCCCTGAATAGATTGAAGACCTGCTGGTGTTGCTGATGCAATAGAAACTACAGTCCTTGGGAGTCCTCTCCAGAACTCTTTATAGCCCTGGCCAAAGTGGCTTTTATAATAACCCTTCAGCTGGGACAGGCTGCCTGGTGGGCCACCCCTACTTCACAGGAAATAACCACCTATTGGACATCGGAAGGTTTTTCTTCAGTAGCTCACAGGAACAGTTGACACCTAATTGTGATTTTACATTTCCAGCTACTGGTTTCACTGGCTTGGGTAAGGCGAGGAATCATAGAAGTTGATGCCACCTCCTTTAGGACTCTAAGCCAAGTTTTGTCTTAGAATATAACTACATTTTGTTAGTTTGAGGAAGTTTTGACTGCACCTGTCTACAATAAATTTACCGAGGGCACGTGGCTGGTTCAGGGCAGCCAGATAGACTGGCTGTGTTCCTCTTTGATCCTACCACTAACAGTGTTGACATGGGAGAGCCAAGGTAGCCTGAGACTCACTCCTGTTTTACCTGGGGTCCCAAATATAACCCGGGAATAGGGATATAACCAGACCAGCCTACCTATCTCCATGAGTGAGAATGTTGTGATTGTACTGCCAGAGCCAACCAATTCCCACAGCCTTTGCCACAGGCCGTATATTCCTAATGCTCAAAACTGAATTCACATCCATCGAATGTTGCAAGACTCACCTTTACAAAGACTTGGTCCCTGTTTTGTGAAAGGAGGTACCCCTGCCACCCTGAACCTCCTCAGTGGTGATTGAGATGCTCTCTGGCTGCCCATATGATCTGATATCTGCGGGTCTGGGAGAGCAGCCATTGCTAAGTGCTCATCCTAACATCACTCCCTCCCCCTTCAAAGCATGAGTGTTGCTTTGTATGATCTGACCTGCCATGAGAATGTTCCTTATGTTGCCATATCCAGCCATGAGGGTGCCTTTCACTGCCGTGTCCCCTAGGCCAGAGTTCTCTTCCCAGCATTCCAGACTTTAGGATGGATTTCTTGTTCCTCTGTCAACTAGGGCAATATGAAGTAGATTGAAGGAAAGGAAATTAAAGTGATAATATACATATTGGTTCTTTAATCTGTTTCCTTAGCTTTCAGAATTATTTATGTTCAGAGAGAATAGGATCGTTGCCATAATTTAGTCGTGCTGAAGTGTTTGGCTGTAACTTTTTAGGGCTGATAGATCGCAGATTCGTCCGACGTAGAGTTCTGCAGCTTGGCTCCAACAGATGGCTGAATTCAACGTCTTGAAGCTTTTTACTCACATGGGGCCGAGAGAGTGAGGGCAGCAACAGATGGAGGCAATCCCTTTTATTTAATGTTCTGTATATGTTTACTGAATCCAACAATAACATTGCACATCTGTTTGAACAGCTGCCCCTTGATTTCATTTTGTTTGTTGTTTAGGTTTAATAAACATGTCTATAATACTTACTGTCTGATATTTTGGCGAGTCTCCCTCCTTTATTAATTATAACACATCCCATTCCTTTTTTATTGTGATTTGCTTTGAAGATTTGTAGAATGAGTTCATTTACTTATGTAATTATTTGTTGATTCAGTTTATTAATGTAGTCTCTGTTGATTTTCTTATTAAATAAAATAATTCAGAGCTTCTGTAGTATTAGACATTAATTTCCTAACTTAATGAAAAAAACACTTATTTAGCATGGTGCTAAGTGTGAAGCATTTTGCTAAGTACTGGGATTTACATATTCAAAAGCAAAGACGGCCCGTGACCTCAAAGAGATCATATAGTAGTGGGTGAGACTACACATATTAGGGGAGTGGTGGTCGGGAAGAGATATTTTCCTTATAGGTATATGGGTAGAGAAACCCATATGCATGATTGGTAAGAAGGGTATGGAGGCCAGTGGTAAAGAATTTTAATTTTGTGGACATTCTTTCAGGGTAAGGTGATGCATCAGCAAGTGCATTATCGCTTTAATTCCCTTTTGTGGCATCTGTTTTATGTAGCTATAATTGATTATGCAATTGGCAAACTGAGTGAGGACTGTTAAAAGAAGAAAAATGAGGGAGACTCATTTGGTACTTACTTGTAATGTTATTTTCATCTTATTCAAAATGACCTTCGCCTGGGTTTAACAGAGTAAATATACCAAATCCTGTGTTTGCAGGTAAGGGATCTGTCCATTGCTTATTTCCTGGTGATGTTAACATACCTCTACATCGGTATCCTGGTTTTTGCTTCATTTCCCTCTCCACCATTATCCAAAGAATGCATTGAGCAGGTAAGAAAATATGCACCATACACAAATGTTTATACCTGCACGTTGTGGTATGTTTCTTTTCCAAAGGAACTATACAAATTCTATAATACTTCCAGAGAAGAAGATTCCAGTCCCTTGTCCACTCTGTCCTAAAGAATAAACTTAGTATGACCCTTGGCAGGTAGGTAGTGCTGTAGACCAAAAACATTTATTTATTTCCTATGACGTAAATAATTGCACTAAACACCGAGAGAGATGGAAAGATTAAATGAGACAAGGGCCTTCACCTCATGAAGTCACAGCTTCCTAAAGATAGAACACATGCACAAATAATTATACAGAAAATGGAAATTTCATGAGAAGTACAAACTGAGTACTTTGTGATAGCCAAGCAAAAAAGATGTTACTAACTGAGGAATCAGAGCAGGCTTCACGGAGGAGATAGCATTTGCCTTGGCCCTCAATATGTGGGTAAGATTTTATTAGATGAAAATGAGGGGGTGGGCTATTCAAGATTAAGAAATAGTGTGAGCCGAAAGCATAGTGGGAGGAGGGTAGAGTGAGGGGGGAATAATGTGGGAGCATATGAGATGTCTACTTCCAGACTAGAAATGTCTATCAATATAAAGCGGTAAGCTAAAAGAAGAATATTTGTAGATGTTTTCCTACCTGTCCCCAAATTGTGCCCCCACCTATCACCATCATTCATGTTTATTCTTGAGGGAGCATATTAAAACCTTTTTTTAGTTCAAATGAAAAATTTACATATATATATATATATATATATATATATATATATATATATATGTGGAAAACTATATATGTAAAATTCTCACTTGAAGTAAAATATTTTTTATTGTTATTTTTTAGACTGCAGTAAAACCAGTTAACACCATCTTCACCTTTGCTTTTTGTATATTTGTATTATGCCAAGTACAGGAACAAGATAATGAAGGGGTACTTTAGGTTCAAATGAGCTGGTCTTATCGAATAGCAATATCTTCTAGAATAGCTAATTGAAACTGAAAAAGAAATAAGATTAAAGTAATAATTGTTCTGAAGGGTTAGAGAAAAGCCTCGGTCTCCTTTTTCTAAATTGCCTGGCAGGTTCCAGGACAGCCTTGGGTTGTACTTCTGAAAAATCCCTTTAGACTTCACACAGTCTGTGGAAACAAAGGTGCCAAAGTTTATTCGTCGTCTGAATTTTTCGATTGATTTTTTTTCTCTTATAAAACCAGTCTCCTCTTCACTCAGGAAGGGTCTGGCAGGCAGTTGACTGGGACTTTGCTGGGACCTGTTATAAACATCAATTGATGCAAGTTTAACAATACCAAAGATAAGATGGAAGTCATTTGAATAGGGCATAGCAGTATGATTTAGAGTTCTACAAATCCCAAAATTTTTCATTTAAATTCAGTATAGACAATATTCCTATTTCATTTATATTCAAAATATTCAGACTTCTTGTGAAATGCTTTCAAATTATGCCGATATAATTTCCTACTTCCCAAAATCTGCTGCAGTGTTTGCCAAACCCAAAATAACTCTGAATACCAGAGCATGCACATTTGTCTCTAACCAAAAAATGCTGTCTTCCAGACCAATGTCATTAATACGTCATTCTTCTAGTTCATTAATCAGTCAGCACTCAGATAAAAAAGGATCTCACCTTCTCACATTACAAATGCATGAAGCTCTAGATAGTCCCCCAAATTTTAAAATACTTCTAGAATATTTTCCAAAATTGAAATGTAAGAAACTTAAAAACAGCACTAATATAAAATAATCTCATTAACTTAATATGTAAAACAAAAACAAATTGACAGATACAATATTAATTCAGTTAAATGCATTTTGAATCATCTATGTGGAAAATACATTCCATGCATCTGGGTTCTGCTTTTAGTATTCTATGTTCATTACATTCAGAAATCGTTAAAGAGTAGTTAGCACTTTTAATCTTGTAGCTACAATATGTGGCATCAGCAATTACTATCCAGACCACAGATCAGCTGTAAATAAACAAAAAATAATTGCCCCTAATTTATCAAACTCTGTAAAAATTCAAATTTTAAATTGTTCAGTTCTGAATGTTGCTCCATAATTACAGCTATTTTTCCAGATTCATGAAAATACTAGTATATGTGAAATTAAACTTGGAAATCATGAGAAATCTCAAAATTAACTTCAGCTCCCTGAGGGAGGAAACCAGCATTTCTCCAAGGATAATTCATAGCTCCATAGACATAGTAATCTCAACCGTCTCAACTATTCTCTTCTTTTTTCAGTAAAGTCTGAAAAACTTCCTTAAATAAGCATTGCCACCTACAACAAACATGGGCTTATTGTTTTTTGCCATTTTTTTTAAGTTGGCCTAAATTCTGGCAAAAAAAAAAAAATGAGGGCCTTGTATTGGTCCCTGCTTAAGGGAATTTCTGTTCTATGAATCAGAAATTGATTTTAAAATGTTCTGCTTTGAAGAACATTTTTATCCATGTCTCATTGTCTTTTATCTGAAGTTCAAGCCTCTGTGTCAGTGTAAACTGGCCTACTGTTTTACTTTCCTGTTCTTTTTTCTTTTAACTGACTGAGCGTGTTTTCTTGCAAATCCCAAAACTGTATTTCTTCTTCTATCAGTTCACATAATAACAGCATAGCAATAGCTCGTAAGTGTCTGAGACTGGATTTGAATTCAGATCTACCTAACTCCAGGCCCAGCGCTTTATCCACCTCCTCACCTACCTGTAGATAGCAAGCATCAAATCAACTATACTGTAATAAATTGGAAAAGAAATAAAAAAGACAGTAAAAATAAAACAAACCTGTTAGCACGAATGAAGGCTGGTGATAAATTCTTTTTTAAAAATCAATTTTTTACCCACATAGTTTCTGGAGCTGTTGTTTTAAACAGTAGTAACTGGCAAAGGTATCCACACTTACAGATGGGTACTTAGATCTCAAGAGTACAAATTTTAACACCCAGGATACTCGTAGCCACAAACTGAGACATTATTATCAATAATTTTACAAAGACCACCTAGATTTAGACTTCTAGTTTTGTCTTAAATCTCTCACCCAAGTACCCTTTCAAAAATATCAGGACATTCTAAGAGTCAGTGGACATTAAATATAACTGTATAATCAGAAGGGCAAAAGATTCAAGGCTTGCATGTTAATGCCCATGTAGACAGCTAGAATCTCATTCCATCTTCTTGAATTTGGCAATATACTACATGAAGCCATCTGTTTCTGGGAAACATTTTTCCCTGATAATTCTGAGTCAAAAGGATCTTTTTTGATCCAGTGACCCCAGCCTTCTGGTTTTTCCACCAACAAGACACTCCATCTCTCTGCTCCAGAGATTTTTTCCAGCTGTCCCCCCATGCCTGGAATGCTCTCCCTCCTCTACTCTTGGCTACTGACCTCTCTGGCTTCCCTTAAGTCCCAACTAAAATCCCATCTTTTGTGAGAACCCTTCCCTAATCCCTCTTTAGTCCAGTGCCTTCCCTCTGTTGATTATTTCCTAATTATCCGTCATATAACTTTTTTGTATATATTTGTTTGATTTTAAGCTTCTTGAAGGTCAGAGTCTATCTTTTGTCTCTTTGCACCTTCAGCTGTTAGCACCGTGCTTGGCAAGTAGAAGGCACTTAATGAATGTTTATTAACACAGCAGCAGAAGTTCCAAAGCTGCCATGCAAATCCGAAAATCCCTTGAAGTATCAATCAATAAACATTTATTAAATGCCTGAATGGGCAGATGAAAAATTTATTTTGACAGCTATGAAGGCAGCTGAAGCAGGTGCTGTGGAGCGCTTAGAGCTTGGTCAGACCTCAGAGACACAAAGGTTATCCACTTGTGACATGTAAAAAGTTCGAGAGACATAGTTTCTGGATAATTAATCATTTTATTAATACTGCTAGCATATTATCAATAAAAAGATGGTCATTTGGCCATCTTTCTTAGACTAAAATCATGGAACCCACTCAATGCTTATGTGCCCTTGGAAGATTGGGTGTTCCTGAGGGTGTAAATGAACTGTGGTTGGTTAACAATTAATAAGAAGAATGAATATTATAATGAAAGGTGAATATTATAATGAGTGGTATTCTAATGAGGGGCTGGGGGAATATGACTTTGATTATGTCATTTACTTCCAAACTACCCCCTGCCTTGGGCAATCTAATCAAAGAATTTATCCCCACCCAATCCTGAGTAGAACTTCCTGAGTAGGGCTTCCTTGCCTGGGTGGGGTCTGAACACGATTAAGGAGAAAATTAATCCAGTCTCTTTATCTGCAGGCTGGTTTGGCCTAGTAGAGAATAAGTTTTCAGAGAGGGATAAATCCTATGTCTCCCCAATATTAACAATTACTTATTTAATGATAATTTCTCTCACACTGCATCCTGGGCTATCACCAGTCATCCTGACTTTTGTCTTGCCACTGGACTTGAGAGTGAGGCTGACAACTTTGTGCAGCTCTGCTTCACTTAAATCCAACTCACAAGTCAAGACATCACCCCTTGATGTCAGTGGTCCTTTTCATAAATGAAGGACAAACTGCATTAAACACCTGCTGTGTGCCAGACATTGTGCTAAACGCTAAGGGATACAGATAGAGAGAAAATAGAGTCCCTGCCCTCAAGAAGCTTACAATCTAACGGGGGAGACAATGTGCAAACAAATATATACAAAGCACGCTATGTACAGGATAAAGAGGAAGAAAATAAAAGAGAAAGCACTGGAGTTAAGAGGCGTTGTATGGAATGTTTCTTGTCAAGGTAGTATTAAGTATATTTTTTACCCATTGGGAAAGATTTATGCCAGCCTCTAGTCCCAAGGGAAATAGTTTCATCTTGCCTTTCTCAAGGTAAGGTTTGTTACTTTCTTGAGAATTTGACCTCAAAGAGACAACCCGGTATACTTTGAGGTCCACAGCTGAAATTGGCTTAGTCCCAGATCAGGGAAGTGATTTAGGGGTGTTAAAGGAAGAGCTTACACTGGCATAGCTCACGACTTGGAACACATAAGGTGGCTCTAAACACAGATGTGGACAATGTTCTACAAATACCTCTTAGTGAGTGTGGCAGACTTGGCCTTCCTCTCAAATGGTCAGATTCCATGAACCTAAATGAGGAGTCAGCAAAGCCAGGCAGCTCTGATCCAAAATACTTCCTGTAAGGGCATAAAGGTCTTCTCACCTCTGTTTATTTGGCAGTGGAAATCTTTTGAGTAGGGACAGTCCTAGCCCACTGATGGCTTGGCCTTATTGTACATTGGAATCTGAGTCAGAAGGCACCGTTTAATTGTCTGAGGAAAAATCTCCTATGATGTTGTGCATCATGGCCATAAGCCTGCCAGAAAGTTTTCATTAATTCGTCATTGTTCTAAATTAAAGCGTTTGTTCTTCTTCAGGGAGGGGTGTTCAAACTGAGAGTCTGCTCAGGCCTTTGGACATCTCCTCTTGTCATTTTTGAAGTAACATTTATAGGAGCCTTCAGTATACGTCTTGAGACTCCCCCCAGACACTCTCAGTTCTCAGTTCCTGTGACGTACTCCAACACTGAGCTTATGTTTGATCTTACCAGCACAAGCACATGTTCTGCTTCCATGTTCGTGAACTCTGAGATTCCTTTATCTGATCATAATCTTTAATTGTTCCTCCTTCCCTTTGCCTTATGACCCCTAACTTTGCTCTCTTTCCTCACCATGACCTTTGGTCCCTCTACCCTGCAGTTCTTTCCCTGGCTACCACCCCTGTACTGGCTACATTCTCCACTAATCCCTATCTTGGACCCTTGATGGACCAGATAAATTCACCATTATCCTTTTTACTTGAATCCCTTGCTCCCTTAACTTGTAGTCAGTCATGCTTTGCCAAGCTTAACCTTCGATTACTTCTCATATCTTCCTCTTTCATTCCTATTCATATGTTTCAGACCTCAGTTTTTTGTTTTTTGTTTTTTTTTAAATCATGGTCTGTCACAATGCATGGCACGCAAAACACTGGAGTTCTAACCATTTTGTAGTGTGCCCAGCAGCAGTGCCAAGTGATGAGTGCCCCACATCTGGTCTCTGTCACAACTACTTAACTCTGCTGTATAGCATGAAAACAGCCATAGACAACGTAGACAAAGGAAGCTGACTGTGTTCCAGTGAAAGTTTATTTATGGACCCTGGAAATGTGAATTTCACATAATTTTTGCATGTCACAAAATAGCATTCTTCTTTTGATTTTTTTCAACCATTCAAAAAATGTAAAAGCCATTTTAAGATCATGGGTCACATAAAAAGAGGCAGTGAGCCAGATCTGAGCAGTAGGCCATAGTTTGCCAGCCCATGGTACAGAGAGAGAAGAGAAGGCCTAGGACAGAGCCTTGGGGGATACCCATAGTTAGTGGTTGTGACCTGGAGAAAGATTCAGCAAAGGAGAGTGAGAAGGAGAGTTAAGACTGAGAGGAGGACAAGGAAGAGAGAGCCATGTCACAGAAGCCTGCAAGGAGAGAGAGTATCTAGCATGAGAGGGAGAAAAATGATGTCAATGGTTGCAGACAAGATAAGAAGCATGATGCCCAAGAAAAGGCCATTAGCTTTGGTAATTAAAAGAGTATTAATATGGCAGGAGCAGTTTCAATTGAATGATGAGGTCAGAAATCTTCCAGACCATGGAGGGTTTTAGAAGAGAGTAAAAGGAAAGGAAGTAGAGGCATCAAACATAGACAGCTTTTTCAAGGAGTTTAGCCGTGGAAGGGAGAAGTTAGAGAGTGTAGCCAATGGGGATGAATGGATCAAGGTAAGGATTGGGGAGCCATGTGCATGTTTGAAGGTAGTAGGGAGGCAGCTAGTAGGGAAAAATTGAAGATTAGTGAAAGTATACAGATGATAGAAAGGACAGCGTGCTGGAAAAGAGGGGATGGAAAGGGATTATGGGTGTGCATAGTAGGATTTACCTTGAGAGGGAGAAGGGCTACTTCTCCATGGGGAACAATGGTAAAGAAGAAGAAAGTATAGAAGATACGTGAGTGGTGTGAGATGAGGAGAGAAGAAGAGACATTGCTTGGTTAGTGGTGTGAAACACAAGTCCATAAATAAAGTTTCACTGAAACACAGTCAGCCTCTTTTGTCTACGTTGTCTATGACTGTTTTCATGCTACACAGCAGAGTTAAGTAGTTGTGACAGAGACCAGATGTGGGACTCGCATCACTTAGCACTGCTGTTGGGCACACTGAAAAATGCAGTGACAGGGTTAGAACTCCAGTGTTTTGCATGCTATGCATTGTGCCAGACCATGATGTAAAAAAATATATATATATATGTCTCCAGTGCATATTCATCATGTCAAAACAAGAAAAAAAAAAAGTAAACTTTGATTATCATGCTTTTAAGGCACAGTAGAGTATGGATTATTTTGTTATGAAATTAGATGTCAGACCTTTGAGCTTACAATGCAGTGACAATATAGCTGTGCTAAAGGAAATCAAAATACGTCAACATTGCCAGACTAAACACTCATCACAATATTCGCAGCTCACAGAACAGCAAGTCAGAAAAACTACAGAATTTAAAATAGGGTATTTCATCACAGCAGAATTTAACGAAAATAAAAATCAAAAAAGAAGTTGTTGCAACCAAAGTAAATTTCTGAGTGGCTCGTTAGCCAAGCAAGGAAAGCCATTTACCAATGGTGAGGTAATTAAATCGTGTTTGATTACAGCAACCTAAGAAATATGTCCAGAGTAGGTAGACTTGTTTAAGACTATTATGCTTTTGGCTTAATTAAAATTATATGCTCTGACTCAAAAGAAGAAATATTGAAGAACACCCTTAACCTGCCCCTCATTCACAGAGGTGGGAGGCTCACAAGTGTTGCATACTGCCCATGTTCTTTAACTTTCTCAGTGTACTAATTGGTTGTGCTGATTTTTTCATCTACTTTTTCTTTTCTTTTTTCTTTTAAAAATACTTTTTGTTGTGAGGGATCGCTTTCTAGGAGGGAGAGAAATACAGGGGAAAACTATGATGATGTAAAAAACAAAAGTCATCAATAAAAACTTATTTTTTAAAAAAATCATATGCTTGTGCTTTCATATTTAATACCTACTGTGACAGACATTTTCAAGTATGAAATATGATAAGCATTAACAGATGAACACGTATAATCAATTTTAATGCTAGAGAACACTAATTTTGAGTCCCAGTGAAACAAAATGTTAGCTTCCGCCAAAAAAGAATTCCTTTTTTCTCATTAGTAGAACTGTATTACAGGGGCAGCTAGGTGGCACAGTGGATAGAGCACCAGCCCTGAAGTCAGGAGGACCTGAGTTCAAATCCGGCCTCAGACCAAACACTTGACACTTACTAGTTGTGTGACCCTGGGCAAGTCACTTAACCCCAACTGCCTAAGCAAAAAAAAAAAAAAAAAGAACTGTATTACAGAAAATTGTGTGTTATTATTATTATTATTATCATTATTATATTTTTAATTTTGGCAAGAAAAATTGGTGGAAATTTGTTTTTCTCTTGTTATATGAGTATCTGCATAAACGTGAGAAGCCTAAGATAATTACCATCTTACCCTTTATAGGAAAAAGTTTGCTGACCCCTATTCTATACTAACCCATTTCAGTTACCTCTCTGCAGATAATTATCCAACCCTATTCTCTCTCCTGACATACATTCTTATGTCAACAACTGCCTATTGGACATATCTAACTAGATGTCCTAAAGACATCTCAAACTCGATATATCCAAACATAACTCACTAGTTTTCCTTCCAAACCCTCCCTCTACCCAGTTATTGTATTACTATGAAGGACATCACCATTTTCCCAGTCGTTTTTAGTCATGTCTGATTCTTCATGACCCCATTTGGAGTTTTTTGGCCAAAATACTGGAGTGGTTTACCATTTCCTTCTCCATTTTCTTTTACAGATAAGGAAATTGAGGCAAACAGGGTTAAGTGACTTGCCCAGGGTCACACAGCTCATAAGTGTCTGAGGCCAGATTTGAACTCAGAAAGATGAGTCTTCCTAACTCCAGGCCTGGCACCATATCCACCTAGCTGCCACTGCTTGGCACATAGTAAGTGCTTAATAAATGTTTGTTACTAACTATAGTAATCTTGAACAAGGAAAATTTCACAATATGGAAAATGTAGTTACACAACTCAGGGTTAGGTATAAGTTAATATTTCACTTCATCATTTAATCCAAAACAGTAGTCACTTAATCTTGGAAAATCATTTCCCTGAAATCATGCAATCCCTTTAAGACCATTTCCTTCAAGAGCTCTCTTTCTGACCCCTGTTTACCCCCAAAGCTGGTCACAAAAGACCTTCTCCCTCTGATCAATTCCTTTATCCCTGCTGGGGAAGCGGTCAAAGATCTTAACTAGAATTGAGGTATTTTCTTCTAAAACTGGTTACCACCCTTAATCTAGTTTCTGAGGGCTTAGCTTCCTCCTTGATCTTTTACACACTTTCTTTTAAAAAAAAAAGGCAGGAAGGGTCAGCATAAAGAGATTTTAGTAGAAAATAATTTTAGCTGAGGACATTGTTTCCTGAGAAGCTTGACTAAAGTACTGATAAAGTCTCCTTCCTTCAGCTAAATCTGGAAAGGATGTTAGACTGGAGATGCATAATATTTTCAGTTGAACTAAAAAGGAGCTTTTAAAAAGCTTCATAATTCTCTTGAGAGGAAGCATAGTGTAGTAGAGTGAGTGCTAGATTTTGAGTCAGGAAACCTGGGTTAAAATCCCAGCTCTGACACGAGATACGTGGCCATGAGCAAGTGATTTTACCTCTCAGCCTTAGTTTCTTCATCTGTAAAGTGGGAATTATAATACTTGCCCATAAGGAAAGCATTTCATACACTTTAAAATGTTATAAAAATGTCTGTTGTATAAAATGTCCTGAGAATTATTTTGTCTCTCACACATTTAAATGAATTGGAAGTTGTTTGGGGGCAAATTGAATTTCACAAATGATGGCCTATTAAATTTCGGAAAGGGATCCTCTGTTGGTATATGGCAAAATCCACTGGTGATTTGTTATAAAAGAATTCCAGAAAGTTATGATTTCTCCAATTTAACAGATGCTTTTAAGTCTCTTGTATGTAGGAGATACTGTGTTTGGTCACCAATCTTGGCCTTGAAGGAGGTTGAGGGTTATATAATATGGTCACAAATTACAGTGGTTTGATTTAAGGAAGAATGTGAAAAGATCTGTTCAAAGTGCTCTAAGAAAATGGGAAGAAGAAATCACTTTTAATTTGGGGCTGGTGTTGGAGAAGAGAAGGTGGTATAGAAAGGCTTCGAGGAAGAGATGAAACCAGACCTGGGCTTTGAAGGAAGAGAATTTCAGCAGGCAGGAATATAGATGTGCATTCCAAGTTTGGAGTATACCTGCATGGAACATGAGAGAATTCAGGTTTCAGGAAGGGAAATGGCTAATAGTCCAGTTGGGTCACAGTGTGTAACTCAGTAAGGGGCATAATGTGAAGTAACAGTTCAGTTTTTAAAAGACCTTTAATGCCAGGCTGAGTTTGTATCCTATCCTTGTATTTTACCAGAAGCATCTTGTTGGCACAGCTATAGGCCTAGAGTCAGGAAGACCTGAGTTCCAATTTGACCTCATGCTGTAGATAGCTATGTGACCTTGGGCAAGTCACTTAACCTGTTTGCCTCAATGTCATCATCTGTAAAAATAAGGATAATAATAACCTTTACCTCTATCTGTGAAAGACATTTTCAAATGCAATCAGCATTAACCGATAAACATGTACAATCAATTTTGATGATACAGAACACAAACTTTGAATCCCAGTGAAACAAAATGTTATCCCTCCAAAAGAATTCCTTTCTTCTCATTAGTAGACATGTATTACAGAAAATTTTATATTATTATTATTATTATTGTTTTGAATTTTGGCAGAAATTTGTTTTCTGTCTTATTATATAAGTACCTGCATAATGCTTCATTTTGCCTCATTGTTCACAAAGCCTAAAATATTTACTTTCCGGCCCTTTACAGGAAAAGGTTGACTGACCCCCCCCCCCCCACATAAACACGCACGCACCATAGTATCTCATTTGGTTATCTCATCAGCTCCAAGATTGCCAAAAGAAAGCAGAACAGGCTTAGGACAGACTCTTGAAGGACTTCCATGCTTAAAGAGAAGGCAAGGGAGGAGAGTATTAATGAGAGAATTCTCCCTTCCTAAAACCTTTTTCTTCCTCTTTGAGAGATTTCCATATATAACTTTCCCTGGGATCCCCTCTTTTTTTCCTATCACAATCTGCCTTGAAGTTATACTTGGCTGGGCAGCGAAGTGGCACGATGGCTAGAGCACCGGCCCTGGATTCAGGAGTACCTGAGTTCAAATCTGGCCTCAGACACATAACACTAGCTGTGTGACCCTGGGCAAGTCACTTAATCCCATTGCCTAACCCCCCCCCAAAAAAAGAAAGAAAGAAATTATACTTGGCTGTCATCCGTGGCTTATCCCTGCTTCCCAACAGTGTGGGAGCTCCTTGGAAGCAAAGACCATGCCATTCTTTATCTTTGTGTCCCAAATGTCTCATGTTGTACCTTACTCTCAGGAAATATTTAATAACTATTTAATTGAATTTGAAGGGACAGTAAGTGATGTCAAATACTTTAGAAAAATAAAGGAGGATGAGGCTTGAGAAATTTGGTGGCAAGGAGGATTTGGCAATTGGGTCATTGGAAGAAGTGGTTTTAGTAGCATGATGGAGATGGAAACCCATCTCCAGGGGATCAACAAATGAGGATTGTCACAAAATTGGTAACTGTTATTTGCTTTGTAGAGGAAATGTAGTTAATAGTCAAATGTAGGAGCTATAGTCCAATGTCTGACCCAGCCTGGCTGTGTGACCAGGGATAATGAGTCAATTAGGGTCCCAGACAACTTTCTCAGGCTGTAAATTGACAGTAGTCACAGGTCTGAGTTGGCAGAGGGCGTTTCCACACTGGGGCTTCCCTGTGCCAATGAAATCATGGGTTCAGTCGGGGGAGGGGGTGGGGGGATTAAATTACTATTTCTAAGATACAGAGAATTTACTGGGAATTTTTCATTTCTGATGAGCAAACTGGCCCCATTATACAATCTGTATCTAGTTCTCCCAACTGGCATGTGTATAGCATCTATATTTCAGAGAAAGGAATGAAGAACAATTCGATATGTGACAGATTTTCCAAATATCAAGCCATTTTGGGGAGGCAAGAATGGAAACAGGAAGTAAGAAGATTATACGTTTCCATTTGGTAATAGTACTGGTACTTGGCTGAGAGAAAAGCCTCCATAGATCACACGAGGGAATGGTCTTCTCCGCCAGGTTACTATGAATGAGAGATAGTCATTTCAGGTAGCCAGAAGCCGAATGTGCCTTTACTTCTCTGAGTACTTACACTCAACAAGAAGTCTTACTTTTTTATGTATTATGTGTAGAATGTATTTGTCAAGAATTGTTTTGACATTTTCTCACTAATGTTCTTGGATTAGAATTTTTTAGACAACTTCCCGAGCAGTGACATCTTGTCATTCATTGGAAGGATATTTCTGCTGTTCCAAATGATGACCGTGTACCCACTCCTGGGCTACTTGGCTCGAGTCCAACTATTGGGATATATCTTTGGTAATGCTTACCCCAGGTAAGGCCTTTTTTCTATGCCAATAGGATTTCTAGAGTGTCAGGTTATGTAAAGGGAACAACTAAATTGGCCATCCCAAAATAGAGAGCATTTTAAACTATAAAAATCTTCTTCAGTTCTATATTGGTTGCTCAGGACAGGTTTTTAGACTCTTCCCTGGGTATCTTTAAATAGGGAAGACAACTAAGAATCATAGATTTCAAGCTAGAAAGGACCTTCAAAGTCATCTAGCCTGACGCCTTCATTTAACAGGTGAAGAAACTGAGGCCAAGAGAGATATGAGGTAATTTGCCAAGATCATACTCCAGTTATCTAGAATGATTTAAGGACGTTCCAAAGGCAGGAAGCTGAGCTAAATGACTTCTGATATTAATTGGATTACCTTATGATTTGCTTGGGAAGGGAGGATAGACATGTGATTTTACAGGTATTGGAAATTCCTTAAGGAAAAAACTCTTATCGGTGACCTACAGTCTTGGAGAGTTGCCTGGAGGACTGATAGGACTCGCCCTTGTTCACAGGGCACAGAGGGGAGGCAAGCCTCTAAGCCTGAAGCCACAGGACCTTCCTCACTCCATGATGAAAATACTGTTAATTTCTTCAGAATGTGACAGGAAATTGTGTGTGTGTGTGTGTGTGTGTGTGTGTGTGTGTGTGTGTGTATGTGTATGTACAGCACCTTATGCTTTCATATCATGAAACTTGTGAGAAGCATACTCATGTTTTAATTTCAGTTGTTACTAGTTATTTATATATTTGAGCAATGTGAGTTAGGGCAGATTGTAAAAGAAGAGTTAAAATGTCTACCAGCCTTTGAAGCTCTTGAAGTTTCATTACATGTTCATATTTGGGGGAAAAAAAGTCTTAATTAGCTTTGATATATTTGAGGAAAAAGTGGTTTTTGATCAAGTTAAGTAAACATTTTGATTTCAAGTCTCATTTACGATAGTCAGATTTTAGCAGCTGCTTTAACTTAGTTTTTGATTGTGAATTAATAGAAATTTCTTGACAGCTACATGACACAGTGTTAAACCTGGAATCAGGAAGACCTAAATTCAAATCCAGTCTCAGACATTCAGACCCTGGACAAGTCACTTAACTCCTGGTTGCCTCAGTTTCCTCAATTGTAAATGGGCCCAGGGTTGTATGTGAGGTTCAAATGAGATAATAATTGTAACACACTTAGCACAAGGCCTGGCACATAGTAGACACTGTATAAATGCTAGCTGTTTTTAGTATCTATTAAATAAATAGTTCTTACTTAAAATAATTTTATCATAAACTTGCTAAACCTAAAGTTGAGAGCAACTAATTCTCCTTCCTCGGGAGATTTGAAACAGCAGCAGCAGCAGCCTCAATATTCCACATGTGGGAGGTGGATTTCATCAAATCCAAAGCTCTGGTTGTGTCTTATATCCTTTGCATTATTTATGGTCAGTTGAAATCAAATAAATACAGTTCGGTGGTGGGTCAAAAAAAAAAAATCCTTGGCGCGTTCTCTTTTGTACTTTGTGCTCTTCCCTCTCTGTAGGGGCCAAAGGGTGGCCCTTTGAGTGCAGAGCTCTCTGCCTGAAAACCAGCCAATGCCAGAACGAGCTTTGGGGGCTTCCCTTTGGGTGCCTCTCCCGTCCATGCAGCTTGCTCCCACACATGTGAGCCAGCACACAGTCAGCCCCACCAAGGCATTTGCATGTCCTTTAAAAACGTGGCCCTCCTTGAAGAACACATCTGTTGTGTCTTTGTTTAGCACAAAGAGCAAAGCCTCAGCCAGTACCTTAGTGAGTGAGTGTTCCACATCCTATGAAAGGTTAGGTCCCTGAGCAGACAAGACGGTTGGGCTGGAAGACTAGACAGTTTTTAAATCTACTGTGTTGTGTAACAGACGACCTGTTTATGTAAGCATGTTTTAAATTATCCTTCCCCTGATGCTTTTCATTTTCTCTGGTATATCTCACTGGATTTCATCAGCTTGTGATCATTCTTTAAAAGGGTTTGATTTTGTCTGGAAATTCAGCTATTGAGAATAGTTTTTCTTGGTGTGTTTCTCAAGCATCAAGTATTAACAATCACATATTACAGATAGATGATTTGTCACATTACACTCGACCTTTTAAAAGGGTTTGAAATCTAGTAGAACCGCAGTCACTTGATGCCCTTTTGATCCAAGTAACTGATTCATTCAAAAAGGTGAAGTTAAATGAGTGAGTACACTCATTAGGCATGCCATTGCCATTTTGGAAAAGTGACAAATGAAGGCTGTTATCTTTCAAGAGTTCAATGCTGATTTGGCTTTTGTTTTTCTCTTTTTGTTTTATTTCTTTCTTCCATGGCCACCTCTTGATTTCTAGTATTTTCCATGTGCTGGTTCTTAATCTCATTATCGTGGGAGCTGGAGTGAGCATGGCCTGTTTCTACCCAAACATAGGAGGAATCATAAGGTATTGATCACGAACCTCTTATTCTGTTAGCGTTTCTTTATAGGAAGAAGCCTTTCTTATGTCTAATTTTACTTGTGTAGTTTCTTCAAATTTGCTAAAACTAATTATAATTAAGTGCCAGCTTTTAGCAAAAATCAAGAAAAAATTCATCCACTCCCATTTCAGGTTTGTTTGAGATTAGTGGTATTCTTGTAGGCAAGATATCTTCTTGGGTGGCCCTAGTCTCTTTCTGCCTCAGGTCCCATTACTCCTTCTATCTTATACAATTGCTATTATTGTCTTTCTTTCTTTTTCTTCTTTGGAGGCAATCAGGTGACTTGCCCAGAGTCACACAGCTAGTAAGTGTCTGAGGCCGGATTTGAACTCAGGTCCTCCTGACTTCAGGGCCAGTGCTCTCTCCACTGTGGAACCTAGCTGCCCCAAGTTGCTGTTATTTTCTATTAACCTTTCTTTTTTAAACCAAAAGTAGAGATCTTCTTTTAAAGAAATGTATGTATATATCTTAGATATCTATACATACGCATTACATACATAATGTCAGCCGCAAAAACCCATCTGTCAAATATAGAGGAGTTCTGGCTAAGTCAGAATAAAATTACTTATTAAAAGGGAAAGATATTAGGCATACATGGTGAGGCAGCCATGTAATGGAGCCCCTAGCCCAGGAGAGTCAGGGGCAATTTATGCTTGAAAACCACAAAGGGGGAGGTTTAGGGAAGAATTAAGATAGAGAGTGGACGGTCTTTTCCAGGACGAGGTGAGACACAGAAGCAGGATGTTTTGCAGCAACAGATGACCACAAGGCTGATTTAAGCTGGTTTGAGGTGCACAGCTCAGCAAGGTCAGCCAGCGAACATCAGCAAAGGCATCTGGGACTGAGCAAGACTTTTGGCTCACTGCAGGATCCTGATTGGCTCCTTTTGGCAAACAGGCTTACTCTGTCCACTCATGGAAAACAGACATGTTAGTCTCAGGAGTATTTTCACAATAGAAAGGGAGAATTTTAAATTGCTTCCCCTAGACGTCTCCATATACTGTGACCCCATGCAGCAAATCTATACCTCTTCTCCCTCGTGACTCTTGTGATTGTGAAGCTTTTTTTCGCTCTGGGCTCTGGGCAAATCTGTTTACTTTTCTTTGTTTTAAACATTTCCTTTGTCTTTATGAAGTTAACCACCGGCATTTACTTATTAGTATTGCAGTGGGGAGGAGTCGATTGAGGTGAAAGCATCCTTGGAGAAAAGAGAGAGAAATTTAGCACTGAAATGTTTTGCCAGAGTATTGTTCTCCACCTGGGGACTCAGAGATAAAATTGGGGAGAATTTTAGACCATTTTATTATAGCTCCCCAAAGCAGAGAGGGAACATTTGCACTGGGAAACCCACCTAAGTAATGAGTCAGGAGTGGGGTAGGGAACAAATAGGAGTGGCTGAAGAAACCTGTTTACCACTCTATGTCACAACTGCTACATAAACTTTTTTAAGTTGCACATAAATTAGGTTCACAGTTTCATATGCAATCTTCTTTTGCTGTTCTTCATTGTATAAAGGAATGTTCATAATTTTTGGTGTTTGCCAAGTTCATAAAAACAATTGTTTTTAAAAGAAAAAGATAAAAGAAAATGGCTTCCCTTATGTGTTACTTCATTGTCACCCCTACAAATCAGCTTATCACAAAATACATACCTATATGTCTGGAAGAGCAGAACTTTCCAAGATTAAAAATATTTTTTAAAAATGTAAAAATTTCTCCATTTGTATCCCTATTTGTGTTGTACTCTAAGCAGATTCTTATTTGCCTGGAACTCAGTGTTGTCTTTTAACGTCTCTGATCCAGTTTCTTAAAGACTGGATCTTCCTATGTCACACAGACTAGAAATGCAAGGGCTGCTTATGAACCCCATCCCACTCTGATAAACATGGGAGCTTTGACTTCTTTGTTTCTGACCTGAGCTGGTTATACCCGTCCTCAAACAACTTCATGGAGCTTACCGTATTAATGCTGAACTTAGTGCACACTCCCAGCTAGCTTAGCAATTGAAGAGAACCTCCAGGCTCAGGCTCCTGAGTAGCTGGGGTTACAGGTGTGTGCCACCAGGCCCACTTCTGTTTTTTATTCCCATCTTTCTTTCCTTCCTACCTGTTCCTCATGCCCTGATGACAATATACCTGCCCCAAGTACTTGAAGGGATAAAAGAAATGGATCACTGTTTCCTGTAATTTCATATCCTTCATAAAGTCTTTTTCCCCACCAAAGACATTATTCATTCTGCTTGCTTCCTTTGTGCCCTACCAAGCTGCCCTTGTCATTGGGAGAAGAGGGGTTCTGGGATAAAATGCAGTTAGTCTTAAAACCTATGTCTATAATTTCCCAGTCCACAGTTTATCAGAAAATACTTAACCAAATATATGCTTGTGTTGAGCATTATTGGAGGTTATACTGAAAACTTGATTCTTGCCCTCTAGTATACTTTTCTGTAGTATAGGAGATAGATAAACACAATACAAAAGAAATAGAAAAGTCCCTTCCTTATTATCTTTTCCAAAAAAAATTTATGGTAGATTGAGTAATGGAATAAGAATTGATTAGAGTTGTACATCCTTATAGTAATTCACTGAAAATTGTGCTAAAGATACTCCTTTAGATAGAAATACATAAAGATCTGTCTCTGTCTCTTCTCTCTCTCCCTCTCTTTCTCTCTTCCTCTCTCTCTCTCTCTCTCTCTCTCTCTCTCTCTCTCTCTGTCTCCGTCTCCTCTCCTCCCCTTCTCTCCCCCCCCACCCCTGATCAAATCTCTACCTAAAGTCCTTGCCCAAGAAAATTGTTTCTTGAATCCTCTTTAGCCAGGGGAGAATAAGAATATTTAGGAAATGGGAGTGTCCTTACAAATAAAGACTTGTTGCTTATTGCATGGAAAGGACTTATAGGACCCATTAAACCTTTATTCAGGAGAACTTAAGTTGTTGGGGAGGAAGAGGGTAATTGTGGGTTCCTTTTTTGTTACAGTCTTTAATATTTACAGTGAACACTACTGAGGCACTTTATGTCCATCTTCATTTTTCAGCTGATGCCAGCAGACCCGTAAAATTCCAGAATGCATAATTAATTTGTATAAGATCAAAGCTGAGAAGCCTATCTCCAGATGTATCTGGGGATGTGGCTACAGTCAGTGACAGCTGGATGTTTTGGGAAAAAATAAAAACTCTTTATCAAGCAGATGTTCCTGAACAGATAAAGATGAACAGGAAATAATGTTTTATATTAATTTTGATGGGGAATTTTAAAAGTTTTAAACCCTAGTGCCTTTTCTCAACAGTCATGATTTCCTTGTCTTTTCAGATTGAGGGAGATTGAAATCTTACTCTGTTTTATTTGTAAAGCAGAAAAACTCAAGAAGAACATTAACACAATGAGCTTTGTATTTTGCAGATACTCAGGAGCAACATGTGGCCTGGCCTTTGTGTTCATATATCCATCTGTCATCCACATAATATCCCTGTACAGCGAGGACCGCCTGACGTGGCCCACACTGTTAGTCCATGCCTTCATCATCATGGTGGGCCTTGCCAACCTGGTAGCTCAGTTCTTTATGTGAAAGCCCCAGTTGTTTGCTCCTATTTCATGATGTTTTGAGCTTGTATAACAGCTCAGTGTAAACTGAATTGTAAATGTTAATTGTGATTGATAGGATTTTGAATGTCTTCAAGTGTATTTGAAAATAAGGGAAGAAGGGACCCATTGACAGGGATTTGTGTGTGTCTGTCAAGAGGGCAGAGTCTGAAAGAAAACAAGGTTTGTCTTCTTACCTCCTCTACAACTTTTACTCACTCAACTCTAGTTATCTCTTCCAAAATTGTCAAAAACCAGATAAAAGAAAGATTTGTTTTCCAGGCAGAAATAGTTTTGTTAAGCCTTACACTATTTGATACTCTGTGAAACCTTGCTGTTCTGCAGACTTAGGCATCCTTGAGTCCCTGGATTCTTGTACATGAACCTGTCACAGAACAGCACCTTTTTAAATGATCAGAGTTGCTACTCAGTGCTTGAGTGTCCTTGAATCTTAGTTTGAGCTTGGTTATTAAGCATAGGAGTGACAGCTTGGCTATGGGGACCTTAAAAAGTTCTTTTAACAGAATTATCTGTAATTGTCCCCAAATGCTAGTTGTTAATTCTTGTCCATCAAATCTTTTGGGGATGAGATTTAGTCTCTTTTATAAATGTCTTTGAATGTTTTGCAATCCATGAGAGAGCAATTTAAGGTACTTTACTGCATACAGCACATTAGTGAAAATAGTGATTGCTGTGAAGGCCATCAGAGACCACTTCAGCCTTACTTGGTGTCTTCACAAGAAAAACTTGGAGGCTTAGAACTTCAGAGCTCCATGCTAGGCCAGGGTTAAATGATTTGTTTGTCAGTCACATTCCTGAGGGTCATTTTGTTTTTCCTGCTTTACAAATCTTGTTCCTTTGCGGCTGGTATTTTATCCACATGGAGTGGCTTCTTTTATTTTTTTTCTTGCACAGTAACATTCTAGCATGTTACCTTATTCTGATTAATTTATAATCTGCCCTTCCTCTGCTTCGATTTCCATTTTTAGCCTCTTCCTTTCATGACTTATTACCTACTTTAGGTTTTTTAGTTTCTCTTTTAAAAGAAGAGAACTAACTAATATCAGTCCAGTGACTGCAGC
The DNA here is from genome assembly GCF_900497805.2 of Vombatus ursinus. Classification (NCBI taxonomy): domain Eukaryota; kingdom Metazoa; phylum Chordata; class Mammalia; order Diprotodontia; family Vombatidae; genus Vombatus; species Vombatus ursinus. Next base: position 21,626,730 of record NW_020954550.1, read on the forward strand.
TTTTAGCATGGCATCAAGATGTTCAATGAAACCATCACACTTGTCACCCTTCTTCTTTGGAAGGCCTTTGGAAATGCTTTGCAGAGATAGGCCAAGGCAGATGTCATTGAGTTTGATGTCTGAAAGAAGCAGCTCTGATTATCATAGAAATTGCCTAGGAGTAAAGAGTAAAGTTTCATATAAAAATGAAAGTACTATTCACGTTAAAGGGAATTATACAGTTTACTTGCATCAAGTTTATTTTACAAATACAGCTTTGAAAAATTTAAGGGCAACTAAGGTGTTGATAAATCTTTCTATTGTTTCTATTTAGACCATGACTGGAAAACCAAATTATCCATTATATATTGAGTAATAAGTATTTATTGAGAGCAAGGTGCTATACTGGGTACTCTAGGAGATCCAGCTATGAATAAGATGTTGGCCTGCCCTCAAGTAGCTCATGTCTAAGGGGCAGAATAAGACACACACAAATATCTGTAATAGCTTATAAGGTTTGATAAGTGACTCAGGGAACAGTGCTGAAGGAATTCCAAGAAGGAAGCCAGCCATTGCTGTGGATTGTCAGAGAAGGCTTCATGGAGGAGGTTTGGTGTAGAGGGAGGTTGAACCAGGGCTTAACCTCCGAATTCATAGAAACTGTAGTGACTCTGACATAAATAGAGTCTGAAATTTTCAGTCTTTCTTTTAGAACAGCCCAAAAACTTAGAAAATTGGCCCCAAATTGGAACACATATGTGAAACTTAAATGGAACTGATTTCATTTAATACTTACTGAGGGACAAGTTTTTTGAGAACCATCTGTATCTTTATCAACTTTGTTGTACTCTTTACATTTAAATACCTCTTGCTTTTACCCACTAATGTGATTCCTGGGCAAAAAGCATAATACGGGAAAATAATAATTAGTAATAGAGTGGGTGTTACATTTTTTAAAAGTACCAGCTAAGTTTAGTTTTGCAAAAACTTTATTTAGGAGTCCACGTTTTAAAAACCCCATTAACTTATTACTCTGAGCTTATTTATAAGAGCAGGTAATACAGAGGCTGGATTGTTTTTTAAAAGCACTGTCCTTATTTACACTCTTCAAATTCAAACTTAACTTTTCATGATCTGGTCATTCTTTTTTTATTTTTTTTCTTTAATCAGTTTTACCTCAGTTCAGGTGTCGAAATTTATTTCCAAGTCTGGGTGATAACATGCACAATCTGTTGTTATACTACTTTTGTGCTAGAGCAAAACTAATCCTTACACACACACACACACACACACACACACACACAGAGCCATACACCCCCTTCTGCCCCAACTGTTACCTACTTTCTGGTTATCTGCTGATTACAGATAATATAATATGTAATCATACGTTGTGAACTAGCATTGTAAGAACATTACAATCCAGAGTTCTCAAATGTAATTTATTATCTTTTTATATATAAAAAAAATTAAACCGAAATTCTGGAGAACTACCCTCTTGTCTTTTTGTGTTTGTTTGGTTTGATTTGGTAAGTTGCATATTTATTAGCCCACTTATTGAATTCCTGTTGTCAGAAATGGCAAAGCAGTGGTATTTGTCATCCTTGCCTAAGGAACAGCATTTTTCCACCTTTACTTCCACCCAAGCCAACATCCCAAGTGGCTTTGCTACTCACCAACTCTAAAGAATGCTCAAACCTCAGACCAGGATTACATCAGTGATGATGTGAGACATTTGATGGACCAAAACCTAAGAATGAAACAACTATGCACTTGCTTTTTACTTAGTGAACCTTATGGAGCAAATTTAGCCCTTCACATGAATGTGACCAGATCTGGTCAAGTGTGAGAAAGGTACGTGTACATAAATTTTCCAGAGCAGTCTAGATCTCCAGAGTGCTTTCATTTCTTCATATCCCCGAGGAACACAACATTCATCCAATTTTATTCTTCCATTGTTCCCAGTTGTTTTTGAATGATAAAGAAATGGAGGAGAAAAGGGAACAAGCATTTATTAAATGAGTAGGAGAATGAAATGGCAAACCACTCCAGTTTCTTTGCCAAGAAAACTTCAAATAGGTCACAGAGAGCCAGACACAAGTAAAACAACTCAACAACAAGAGCCAGGCACTGTACCAAGCTCTTTACAATGATCATCTCATTTGATCCTCATAGTATCCCCAGGAGGATTTGAACTCAGGTCTTCCTGACTCCAGGCCCAGCTCTCTGTTCACTGCAGCACTTAGCTGCCTAAATAGACTATTTACCCCATTAAAAAATGAAGAAAATCTCATCTCTGACTCTCACACATTCAGATGTCTGGATCCTGGGGATATTTGGGTCAGGCCCTTGATGACTAGATGACTCATTTAAAATTGTCTCTAAAAGATGGTAGTACATTACAAGGGCTTATTTGAATCACAAGTATCTAAATAAGATTTTTTTTCCTAAAAGTCCATTTAACATATTTTTGGGTCATAACTATATAAAAGGCAATGAAAGGTATTAACAGAGGATACAAAGAAATATGGGACAACGTCTTAAAGAATTCCAGCAGTTTAACAAAAGAGAGAAGGCATCTAACAAGAATACAAGATACTAGAGAAGATAAGACTGATAAGTAGAATATAACGTACACTGTGATAAGTTAAATGTACAAAGTGGTATGTTCAGAGGAAGAAGAAGTTGCTTATTGATAGTAAAATGGAAAGTTTTGTGAAAGATGGCATTTGATTTGAGCTTGGAAGGACGGCCAGGAATTGGACAGACACAGAATGAGGGGAAGAGGCATGGAGGTGAGAAATCCCAGATGGTTTAATTGGATGATAGAATGCGTGGAATTGTGGAAGATAAGAGCCTCTGTAGGGTTTTTTGTTGTTTTAGGAGGGAAGTGACACAAATTTGTGCCTTAAGATTTCTTTAGTGGCTATATGAAAGATAGATTTGAAAAGGCAGAGACTGAAAAGGTGTCAAGAGTTTATAAAATTCTAGTTGAAAGAGATAAAGGCTCAGGTGAAAAGTGATTAGGATTGTGGCTGTGTGAATAGAGAGAAGGGTGCAAGAGAGTATGGTGGTAAAATGGACAAAACTGAGCAATTGATTAGATATGGGGGATGAAGGAAAGAAAAGAACCAAGTTTGACCCCAAAGTCATGAATCTTGTTAACTAAGAAGATGGTGGTACCCTCTACTAAAATAAAGACATTTGGAGGAAGGGTAGATCAGACAATGGGAAGGAAGGGAGCAGAGAATAAAAATGATTAATTCTATTTGTGACATACCATGTTTGAGTTGTTTCATCCAGGCAGAGATGACAAATGACCATCAGACAGATGGCTATGTGGGACTAGAGTTCAGGATAGACTAAAGATATATAGATTTGAGAGTCTTCTGTGTAGAAAGGAATGGATAGGAGAAGAGATTGCCAAAGGGGAGACTGTAAAGAGAAAAAATGGCCCAGAAAGGAGCCTTCGAGGGTAGGAGATATACAATGTTTCAGCAAAACTTAAAGCATTATATAAATGTCAAATTATTAAAGGGTACTGAGAAGAAACAGACAGGAAGAGACCCAAGAGGCGAAAATGATGTGGAAATTAAAAAAAAAAGAGTACCCTAAGAAAAGATGGTGGTCACAATGTCAAAATTTCTGGAGAAGTCCAGAAGGATGGGGACCTAGAAAAGCTCGTTGAATTTGGTAGTTAAGAGATCATTAGTCATCTTTGAAAAATTAGTTTCAGTAAAGTTTCAATAGAAAGACGGAGTCAGGAGTCAGATTTCTAGGAGTTAAAAAGCGCATAGATGAGAAGTAGAAGCAATGAGTGTGGAATAAACTATTTATAGGAGTTTAGTCATGAAAGGGAAGAAAGAAGAAAGATAATAGCTGCAAGAAGTAGTAGTCAAGTGAAGGTTTTTTAAGGCTGGAGAGACTCAGGCATGTTTATAGACTGTGGGAAGGAGTCAGTTAATAGGAAGACATGATAATCAATGGACTGAACTACTAGAGGGGGCAAAAGGAGAGAGGATTCCAGGGTATAAGCAGAGGAGGTTAGCTTTGACAAGGAGAAAGGCACCTCTTTCTCAGTGAATGGAGCAACAAAAGTGTATGGGTGATCGTGAAAAGGTGTTTTGAGGTAGAGAATAGGGAAGGTGAAGGTGTTAATGACAAGCTCCACTTTTTCTAGTACAGTAGATGGTCAGAGCCCATTTGCTGAGAGACGAGGTTAGAGATGATTTGGAGGTATGACTAGAAAGGAGAAGGTTTGGAATATCTTTTTCATGATTTTATGAAAAGTGAGGTGGAAAAAATGGAAGAGCAGAAGATTATGTTCAGAAAGAGGAACCTCAGAATTCCATATCTTGGAAGTGATAGTGTTTTGGGTAACAGTGAATGAATGAGTGAAGCATTTATTAATCAGATCCTATTGCAAAGCCCTCAGGATGTAAATAGCAAAATAAGCTCTCGAAGAGCTCACATTCTAATGAGGGAGGCACATATGGAAGGTTTCAGCTGCAAGTCCTGTGGGAAAATCCCATGATTTTTAGGATGCAACAGCAAAGCAGATGGTAATGCCTCTCCTTTCATGTCATTTTCATTGAGAAAATTCTTTTTCTGATGTTGAAACATCTGACAGTTCCTAGGACTTTGGTGGCAAAAAATTTTTCTCTTCTGGGTCTTTAGTAGCTGTGGCGCCAGCAACTGTAGAAGTTGCCAGGCTGCCTCTCCTTTGAGAGCTGCTTTCCAGGGTGATGATTCTTTGATGCCGAGAATGCTTGAGCTGAGAGTTTGCTGAAGAGAGCCAGAGTTCCTGGGACCATGTAGGAAGAGCTAGAGAGCCAGGACAAGTCCTGATGTCTTGTCCAACTAGTAGCTGTGTCTGGGACAATCATTGAAACTATAGAACCAGGAGAACGTCGTACGCAGTAACAGCTATACTGTAATGGTGATCAACTTCGAAAGACAGCTATTCTGATCAATACAATGATCCAAGACTGTTCCAAAGGACCCATGATGAAAAATGCTATCCAGAGAAAGAACTGATAAGTAGAAGGCAGGTATAGAATGATTTTACATACACACACACACACACACACACACACACACACATACACATACACACACATATATTTGTGTCTAATGGTAGCCATCTCTAGGGTGGGGGTGGGGAAAAGGAAAAAGGAAAAGAAATTTACATGATAACTTTATTGCATATTTTATTTTTGTTTTTTTTGTTTTTTGTCTCGGCAATGGGGTTAAGTGACTTCCCCAGGGTTACACAGCTAGTAAGTGTAATGTGTCTGAGGCCGGATTTGAACTCAGGTCCTCCTGAATCCAGGGCTGGTGCTCTATCCACTGCACCCCCTAGCTGCCCCTTTTTATTGCATATTTTAAAGGAATACAAGTTTTATGTAATAGATTTGCAATTTCATGTGCAATCATCTTATTCTTATTATTATGCTATGTAATGGAAATGTTTATTTTATTTCATGAATTAAAAAAAAAAGAAAAAGAAAAATGCTATCCATCTCCAGAGGTGGATGAACTGGTAAACTCTGAGTACAAATTGAAGTACAATATTTCCGTTAATTTATTTATTCATTTTTAGTTTTCAATATTCACTTTGATAAGATTGAAGTATAATTTTTCCACTTTCTTTTTTTTAAATTTTTCTTGCTTTTTTTTTTTTTTTGCAACATGGCCAATATGGAAATATGTTTTGCATGATTGATATCATATTGCATAATTGATGTCATATTGCTTGCCCTCTCAATGGGTGGGGGAGAGGCTGAAAGGAGGGAAAGAATTTGGAACTCAAAATTTTTTAAAAAATATTAAAAATAAATTTTTTAAAAAAGAAAAAACTACTACAATGCCCCCCTGTTTCTGTGCTGCCACTTTACTCTGAGTGACTGAGCATCTTCTCCCTCTGTGGTGGGAGGCAGAAGGTTTATAAAGGCATCAAACATCCTGTTTTTAGAGAGGTTGGATTCCACCCAAATGCTGGGGGTGTGAGTGACTAAGTAATCAATTTCAAAACAGTGCATATCAAATAAGTTGTCTATAGGGAAACGTGTTTGCACCATAGGACGTGCTCTACAAAATGGTGCTAATTCCAAATTAAATGATAAACCTAAATAAAATTGACTTTTCCACTGAGGTAACACAAGATATTCCATAAGTTACTCTCCTCTAAGAAAATTGATTGCACTAAAATTCTTTTCATTAAAACAAAACCAAAGATGTTTCTGATTTAACCTCATTAAATAATAGATTTATACCTTGGTCCCACAAACTGCTGTAACATTGTCTAATTATTCCCATAACACTCTAAGATATTTCAAAAAACTTTTATATGAATATATAATTAGTAAGACACAAATGACAAGCTCAAGTACTCACCTACTTAGTTGTCACAGGCTATGGAAAGGACTACAATTCTAGGCTGAGTAGCTTAGATCTTACACACCTGATCTTAGATATGTTCCAGCTTTAGTCTATATCCTATGATTATAGAAAGTTGCCATAAAAGGAAAAACAGGAATATAGCTATAGTAAGGGAAAAATGCTCCCCTAGCTTGAGGTTGATTCTAGGCAAGAGTCATGTAGACAGCCAATGGAATGTCATAGCCAGGCTTAGAATCAGCCAAGTGGGAAATTTTTCCATTCAAAAGGAAATGTTATACTGGGGAAATTGAGTTAGGAAACTCCTGCCTCAGCCTATGCCAAAAAATCTCTCTCAGCTTCCCCTGGATACAGAACCTGTGAACCTGCAGTTCACAGATGTCACCCTCATCGGGCCCGCTGGAATTATGGCTCATTGGCTCAGCAGTATTTCTTCATGATCATACCTGGAATCAGATTCAGAATAATATCGAGTACAGTCCCATAAGATCCAACCTCAAATAGCAAGTCTCATTAATTGTGCTTAGGATTGGACATAAATTATTCTTGTGTTGATATACTAAATAAACTTGTTAGTAAAAAGTGCCTAGCCTTCCAAAAATCATACAGTATTCTTTTCTGCAGCTTATTCTACTACTCTAAACTCTTCCTGATATAAAAGCAACCAATAAAATAACTATAATCTGTAATTTCACATAGATAATGAACATTGGACAGTTTACTCAAATAGAATCTCTCAGAAGAAACTGACAGCTATTTACAGACTAACACGTGATCCTCTCTTAAGGGATATTATTTCTTCAACAAAACAAAATCTCTAACACTGGGGTCTGGTAAGACTAAGCTGGTAAAAGATGTGATGTCAGTACAGAGTATTCCAGATATACCTTCATAATTCACAATAAACAGTCCTATATTATAAACGTTCCCCCTCTCCCCAAGGAATGTTTGTGATGGAGGAGGGAATTCTGTCTTCTAAGTGGAGCAGTGCACAAATTCTTTCACAGAGCTGCACAACTTTTATAAGTGATAGCCAAATAATTTCAGATAAAACTTTCTCTTTACTATAAGCAAATCTGGAAGTTTCCAGTTTTTTAAATTACAGTACTTCATAATGTTAACAGTTTTCAAATGTTTTTCTTTCTTTTAGCAGTTCAGTTCATAATCTAACAACATCCAGATTAGAAAACAAGCTGCTTTCCTAATGGCATATCTGCACAATATCATAAACAAAATTATGGATTTGACACTTGAAACAAAACCCGTTACCAGTCAGATGACTTCAATTCAGTTGAAGGTATTTCCCAATTACCTTACATAGAAAATCATCCATCCTATCTCATGTGGCTTTACGTGTTCAGCTGAACACGTTTAGGTGGAACTTACTTCCTTTTACCAAGTTTCACAATAAAAGGATGCACTAAATTTTCATTAATAGTACTAGGAAATAAGATACAGCTTTACCATTTTAGTTCCATAATTGTTATTATGTTAGCTCAAAGTATGTTGGGCTAGGTATTATGAAGAATTACTGTTAAAATTCCAGGTGGAGGACTGATTTTTTTTTTTTTTTTTTTGACTCAGTCAAAAAGCCCTAAGGAATTTGATCTGATACTGGCAGGGCTTAATCCATCTCAAGTCCTTCAGAGTTTTCACAAAGACAGTTAATACAATGAATGGATCACTGAAAATTACAATAGCCAACATTTACATAGTACTTGATGTATGATAGGGACAAAGTCAGAAGTTAAGAACTCTAAAAAACAAAAGCTACTTACAAACCAACCTGAAAGGTGGGTGGGCAGGACTATTAGATGCTTATCTAACCTTACTTGTTGCAGACTAAGAAGTTAAAGCTTCAAAATCTTTTCCTTTTGTAATTTCTAGTTCTCAACTAAAATGAAATAAAAGCATTATAAATATCTATTGCACTTTGAAATGAACAGTTTCAAATATTTAACATCATTCATTTAACAATTGGATCTATAACCCAAAAGAATACTGACCTAAAAAAAATTAACTCTTTTAGCAACAGTCCTAATATGATGAATTGTCAAATCAATGTGAGGTATTATCTTTATCCAGATTACAAATTGGTAAACTGAGGTAACTTGTTTTAAGATCAACACAATTAACAGATTTCCACATCCACACATTTTTTAACCCATTATCTTAATGCCAAATAGTACAATAAATTCTGACTTATCAAAAACATCTTATTAGGAGAGATATATTTGACTTAAAATGAGACCAGAATAAATTCAGTTACACCTGGATCTATTTCCCAAATGACATCACACAGAATCTCAAGTTATAATTTCAATTATTTAGTATTATATGTTTCACAAAGCATTTCACATTATAGGGCTCACTATTTCCAGTTAACCCACTGACAAAAATTTAAAAATGGCAACTTGATATTAGGTTTAAATATATTCCAATCATCCCATTTAAAAGCATGTTTTAATTTAGTTCAAACCTAGGTTTTACATTACTAATGGCAACGTTTAATCTTAAGAAAACCCTTTTGTTTTCAGTTTACTCATTAGCTCCCTGTAACTTTTCTCTATTTACTTTTAAATCAAACTACAATTGATATTATTTCAGTTTCCATAGTTTCACACAACCTTCTCACTTAAACAAAGCCAAAACTTCCCTCAAATCTTTCTTTCAATATCTTTTCTTGTGTATACATCTCTCCCAGATCTGAAATCCAACACGTTTCTCATTTGTTCCAATAGTATTCCACGCTATTATTCTCTAATTTTTACTTTATTGAATTCCTACACTGTTGTTAAACAAAACCAATGAGTTGTTAAAAGACTTTTACTTTATTTAGAATCCAATCAGTTACCATTCTGTTATCCCCTAAGAGATGGAAGCACCAAAAATCTTAGTAATTATGAAAATTTTAACAGTTTATGAGAAAACTTAGTCAAAATGGTTACCCCAAGAGAGGGACAACCCATCCACCCACTGGGGGCAGTGATGGGTGGCAGAGGGACCTGGAGTGGAGAAAGCATAAAGGCACAATGAAGTCAGAATGCACTGGGGAAGTCCACCCCAGTTTCAGGGGACATAAAAATGGGTAGGAGTCTTATATAATTTACCGAAAAATTTCAGTGCAACACACACCAAGGCCTGGGGCAGCTAGGTGGTGCAGTGGACAGAGTACTGGCCCTGGAATCTAGAGGACCTGAGTTCAAATTTGACCTCAGATACTTGACACTTACTAGCTGTGTGACCCTAGGCAAGTCACTTAACCCCAATTACCTGACCAAAAACAAAACAAAGCACATACCAATTCAAAAGTTCTTGCTAAATTGATTTCTACTTTACTTTAATTTGTAAAACTCCCAAGTATCCAATTAGATTTTCTAATAAAATCCTATTTACTTTTTGGTTGGTCCCCAATTCACACAAACTTTTCTCTTTTCCATAAGTTAACACTTAAAACTCCATTTGGTGACAGAGAAGCCAGACATATTTTACAACCTTAATTTTGGGTTTCAATTAAACCTGGATTTACTTCTGCTTTGTGTGGCAGAAAGGTTTGCATAATTCAGAAAGCAATGTTCTCAAAGGAAAGGGGCTTATTCAAATTAATTGTTTGGGGAGGGGAAAGGGAGCTTGGGGGGGAGGGGGGAGCTGTCAAGTACTTGTCTCAAACTGTCTCTTTTTCACTCTTGTTTTTGCCACTTTTGGTTCCCGTTATATGTAAAAATTTTTAAAGGTGATCTAGGTTTAAACCTTTCACTTTCCACTATAGCTAGAACCAAAGGCAAGCATGGCTATTACCATACCCTCCTCCTCTCTCAACAAGGGGAGAAGAAAAAAAGTGGTTTGCTTTTTACTCATACACACATAAATACACACAGAACACAACACAAATGGTACTCCACAAAGACAGAAAAAAGTACAAAACGTAAGTGGCAGCCATCCTTTTAGAAGGACCTGTCAGAGTGGCCACAGATGGTCCATAATTACAAACCCGGCAGCCAACCCTTTGTAAGGGAACCTGTCAGAACGGACCCAGAATTATCATTGGGTCTTTTAACAAACCCTTGATCAAAGAGCCAGGAACTCAACTGAAACAGAGACAGGAGATCAGGAATTTAACAGATCACTTACCCAAGCCCAACCACCAAGTTGAGTCAGGACTGGACACAAAGGACCCCTACTGGTACTAGGTGTGCAAGGTTGACACTGGCGACCAGCTGGGCAGGAGTCTTCAAATCCCACTTCTGATACTCTGTGCCAACCTGAAATAAAGAAGATTACCAAAGCAGCAAAGATGAGGATCTTTAATCAAAGCAAGGGAATTGCAGTTGGGAACACCACAGAAGTGCTGGAGTGCCCAAGAGGGGCAGCAAGGCCAGGGTTTTAATAACAGGGAGGGAGTCTTAGGGGAGGCCCAGCCTCAGGAGTCTGTTACACAAGTTGTTTTGTACAACAACTGAAAGTCCATGGAGAAGTCTGGGAGAGGCTGTGGGGAGGAAGATGGGGAGGGGTGGGGAAGGATGACATCTGATCAGCACAGTGGGCTTGGGCTCCAGGTGGAGCAACAGTGAAACTTGGGTCAGTTGAGATCAAAGTCAGGCAGCCCTTCCTGATGCCTGCATTCAAAACTATGTATACAAATACATATGTGTGCTTATGTATATGTGTGAATGTATATGTGCGCATGCATGCATGTATGCGTGTGTGTGAGTGTGTGTGTATAAAATCTGGACCACTGTGTTGTCCAAGAGAGAAAAAACAAACTAGTGAGTAATGAGGTGTCTTCTAAAGGGAGCTAAGTTTCTGTGAGTGCATGAAGACGGAAAGAACGTGATAAAAAGAATGAAGGGGAGTTTGTTAATGATAGATTAGGTATTCCATACCCCAAAAATATTAGTGGGGTACAAAAAAGGGCAGAGACTGCAGAAGGAGAGCACTTAGTCAGATGAGGATGAGACTGCAGGGAGCTATAATATAGGAAGTGAATTTTCATGTAGAAGCCAATTAGTTTCGTTGGGTTTTTTTTTTGGCTAGGCAATGGGGTTAAGCGACTTGCCCAGGGTCACACGGCTAGTGTCAAACGTCTGGTCTGAGACCAGATTTGAACTCAGGTCCTCCTGATTCCAGGGCTGGTACACTATCCATTGTGCCACCTAGCTGCCCCATGGAGGCCAATTCTAAATCAAAAGAATTAAGAGATGGAAGTTGACTGACCAAAAGACAGGTGTAAGGAAAGTGAATTTTAGTGTGTGTAAAGTGACTTCTTTGTTATTCTTTTTTAGCGTTTTCTTCCCAGGATCCATAGCCATAACAATCTATTTTCCAGATGTTACTCATGAGTCCTCATGATCATAGTTCAAAACAGTTTCTACCATGCTTGCACAGTAGATAACAGGGATGAAGTGATATAAAATTGTGAGGCTATTGCTGGCAATATGCCTTCTTTGTCTGTTTCCCTATAAAGCAAGTAGGCACTGGTCAGTAACTGGGGACCCCATAGGGGTGAATGTGCAGGCTGAATGCTGTGCATGCCTTGATCGGCCCCCATCAAGACTTGGGAGGGGGAATCTGTGTGTTTGCCTCCACCGGCGCCCATTGAGGCTTGAGGGGATTTAAGGGAGAGCACAAGTTGTGCTGGTCTCGACTGACCCCATGCAGACGAAGGGGTAGTTACTCCCTCTTCATGCCAGCCCCTGCAAGAAGGGTTGTTAGGGAATGCTGTAGGAGTTGGTGCTCCCATTATCAGCAAACTTCCTTTGAGAAGACTAGACTAGAATAAAGTAAGCTTATTATTATTATAACTCCATTCCTGTCTTCCTGTCTGACCTGATCAAAGCGAACATGCTAGTGAGAGAGGTGCTAGAAGCCCTCCTGTGTCTCTTTCCTAAGAAATAGCGTAGTCGGTGTGTTTACTTGTCCAACAATAGGAAAGTACCTATTAATTGGAGTTCCTCTGTAGAAAACTATTCCCTATAACAAAGGGAGGGAAAGTCCTGACAACAATTTGAAATTTTGTCCAAAAAGTCACTCAATTTTGCTTACCCTTTAACCCATCAATACCATTAATAGGTCTCCATCCCAGATTATATTCATGTACAATGCCTAGTGGTACAATGCACAGTGATAAGAGCACCAAGGCCTAGAGGCAGGAAGGCTAAGCTTCCTAAATGCAAATCTAGCCTCAGACACTTACTAGTTGTGCAACCCTGGGCAAGTCACTTAACTTGCTTCATCTGTAAAATGATCTGGAGAAGGAAATGGCAAACCACTCCAGTATCTTTGACAAGAAAACCCTATATAGAGTCATGTAAAGTCCAACATGACTGAAAAACAACTCAGCAAAGCAACAATGTCTAATAGGAAGGGAGGACCTTTGTAGAAGTTTTTTAGCAGTCCAGAAGACTGGGTGGTAAATACTTCCTTTGATCTCGAGCTGAAGGAAGGGGTAAGTTTTCTTTCAGCAGGTGGAGGTAGGCACAGTGGGTAACAAGAAGGGAGGGTTCCTTTACCTATACCTCCAAAGGGAGAGTGGTACAACTTTAAGTATTTCATTTGAAAGAGGCCTTTGCTGCCCAGCCCCACCTGATACCATTACTGTGTCTTTGTCAGCTGGGGACCTTCAAGCTGGGTGAAGAGAGGGGTTTCCTTTTAATTACTTAATTGAGTTTTATTTCAGTGGATAGAATTTCAGGCCTAGAATCAGGAAGACCTGAGTTCAAATTTCACCTCAGACACTCACTGGCTGTGTGATCCTAGGTCACTTCACCTCTGTTTGCCTCAGTTTCCTCATCTGTAAAAAGGGGATAATAATAGCATCTTCCTCCCAGGGTTATTGGGAGGATCAAATGAGATAGTATTTGTAAACTGCTGGCACATAGTAAGTGTTGTAGTTAGCTGTCATCATCGTCATCACCATTACGAGTCCAAGTAGGATTAGAAATATTAGAAATTCTAGACTGTGGCCATCCATCAATATTGGAACCCTACCACAGAAAACAGGCAAAGCAAGGACACCATCCTTGCCCAGCAGCCTACTCCATCCTGATGCCTTGTTTGGTATCATTTATATGTTAAGCTTTGGGTTTCTCAGTTATTTTTAGGGAGTTGTGGTCCACGTCCCAACTTAGGTTGTCAGAGAAGCAAATTTGGATTTAACCAAATTGACCCTTTTCCTGGGGAGAGTTGCTGTTCTTAGAGGCTATTTCTTTTTGGCCTATTCAATGAAGTAAGAGGAGAGTCACAGCATCCCCAATTTAGTTTTCTAACCACTATTGTCTGTCAGGTAGCCTAGCTCAGAGCAGGAGCTATTGGGCAGGAACCTAACAGACACTGTCATAAAGGAAAAAGAAATACCTCTCTCAATCCACAAGCAAATTTAAAATTTTTTTTAAAGAAAATGAAAGCAAATTCCACATACTCTGTTTTTAAAAACAAGGAATATAAATCTTGAGTCCATGAACACAACAACTAAACCTTAGTTAAGGGAGATAGAGAGGGAGGGAAAGAGAGAAAGACAGAAAAGCTGGAGAAACATTATGGTCTAGAGTAGGAGTATATCTTGCGGCCAGACTTGAATTTATGGAATAAAACAAGCATTTCCAATAACATAGTACAACAATGACAAAATGATTGCACATGAAAGTGTAAATCCACTACATACAACTTGCTATTCCTTTTAAATATACAACAAAGTTATGTAAATTTCCTTTTTTTACCCCCTTTTTTCTTCCTTCCTCCTCCCCCCCCCACTCCCCTAGAAATGGCTACCATTAGACACAAATTGGTATATATGTGTGTGTGTGTGTGTGTGTGTGTGTGTGTGTGTGTGTATGTATGTATGTGTAGGTACTACTGTACGTACCAGTAAGTACTTGCTAGTTGCCAGACTTTCCTTGGTGTCCACACCTATGCCCTAGTAATGCTTACTCTTCTCACTCAAAGGTTGGCCGAAGTTAACATCCTAGAGTCCTGTTATGCCATAGAAATCCTCACGATGCCACTGGCTTTCCTATCTCTCAGACTTCAGTTTGCCACCAAAAGGTCTTCTTTTTTATCCTCAAATCTTTTTAAGCCTGAGACTGGCATTTTTTGTTGTTGTTCAGTCATGTCTGACTCTGTGACCCATTTGGGGTTTTGTTGGCAAAGATACTGGAGTGGGTTGCTATTTCTTTCTCTAGCTCATTTGACAGATGAGGAAACTGAGGCAGACAGGGTTAAGTGACTTGTCCAGGGTCACATAGCTAGTATCTGAGGCCAGATTAGAACTCAGGAAGATGAGTTATCCTGACTCCAGGGCCAGCACTATCCACCGTACCACCTAGCTTCCTCTAATAATACTTACTATTATCATTATCATTATTATTATTATATAGCTAACATTTATATAGCACCTAATATGTGCCAAGCACTGTGCTAAATGTTTTATGCGTATTATTTCATTTGAGTCTCACAACAAACCTGGGAGGTAGGTGCTGTTATTATCCCTAAATTATGGGTGGGGAAACTGAGGCAAACACAGCTGAATGACTTGCCCAGGGTCACACAGCTGGAAAGTGTGTAAGGCCAGAATTGAACACAGATCTTCTGGACTCCAGGCTTGGTGCTCTATCCATTGTGCCACCTGTGCCCCAGGAGAAGGGGAGGGATGTATAATAATAACTCACATTTATATAGTGCTTAAAAGCTTGCAGTTGTTGTTCAGGCCTGGCACTCTATCCAATACCCGAAGACTTATAAAGTTCTTTACAATATCATCTCATTTTATCTTCACAACAACCCTGAAAGGGAAGTGGTATTATTCCCATTTTACAGATGAGAAAGCCGAGGCAAACAGAAGGTTAAGCCCATGGTCACAGATAATAAGTGTTTGAGTCTGGATTTGAACTCAGGTGTTCCTGGCTCCAGGTCCAGTGCTCTAGCCACTGAGTCATCTAATGTCCATGTACATGGAAATGAAGATGATATAAAAGCAAAAAATACAGTCGGGGCCTGGACCCATATGATCTCATTTGGTAAAGTGAACTCCCCAATTAGGAAACTCCCTTGACCAATGTAGATCAATACCTTAAAGTCTTCTTAAACTGACTTAGTATTACAGTCTTAGGGAATTGCCTGGACTGCTGAGAGTTTATCAATCAATGTACAAGCATTTATTAAATGCTGACTTTGTTCCAGGCATGGGATACCAGCAAAGGCCCAGAGGAAGGCTGAAACATTTCCCTGCCCTCAAAGAGTTCATATTCTAGAGGAGCTACAATATGCAAGCTACTATATGCGTCGACAGTATTGATCCTAGAGGGATCTGCCAAAGCTCACCCAGCCCGTGTAGGTCATAGGCAGGACTTAAACCCAGGTCTTCCTGGCTCTGAGGCCAAGTCTCTATACACTATGTCCTGCTGACCCCAAGAAACAGCATGTATCAGTGAAAATGTTTTAAAAGAAAATCTAAAACAAAAGGGAAGTGGAGAGAGGTCAAGGAAAGCTTCTTGGGGCTGGGGAGCAGGGGGAAGGGAAGAATTTGGCTCAAGAACTGAGCTGAGCTGAGAACAAGGCTAGGGATCTGAAGAGATGAAGGTAATGCAGGGGTGCCCATCAATGGGGGAATGGCTGAACAAGTTGTGGTAGATGATCGTGGTGGAATACTACTGTGCAATAAGAAATGATGAGCTCAGTGATCTTAGAACAACATGGAAAGACTGGCATGAAATAATGAAGAGCGAAATGAGCAGAACCAAGAGAACATCGTACACAGTAACAGCAATATCGTATTAAGAACCACTTTGAGTGACTAAGTTATTTGGACCATTACAAATGGCCAAATTAACTATAAAGGACATCTGAAGAAAGATGATATCTACATCCAGAGAGAGAACTGATAAATAGATGTATAGCATAATTTTACATATACATATATACATATACATACATACATATACCTATTTGTGTCTAATGATAGCCTGGGGGGGGTGGGGGAAGAAAGAAGAAAAAAGGGGAAAAAAAAGGAAGTTTACATGATAACTTTGTTGTATATTTAAAAGGAATAGCAAGTTGTACAAAGCGGATTTGTAGTTTCATGTGCAATCATTTTTTCTGTTGTTATATTATTGGAAACACTTGTTTTATTCCATAAATTAAAATAATTAATTAATTTTTTTTTTTAAAGAGGTGATAGTGAGGGTGAGGAGGCATGGGAGGTGGCTTGTAGGAAGGCCCAGGGGCAGCAAATAAGCCTGTTTACCTGGACTCTAGAAGCTCATGAGGAACAGCCATGTGAAAGGAGCCAAGACTATGGGCCAGAGCCAGCTTGTGAAGGGCAGCAGGATTGGGAAGGGCAACAAACATCTAATTGTAGAAAACTCGCCTGTCCAAATTAAATTCAGCTCAGGGTCAGCCGAGGGCCAGAGGTTCCCCACCCCTGGTCTAGCTAAAAATGTAAGTTCTAAGACTAATACATTTTGAAACTTCCTTCCCGTTGTTGTTTATACAAGGGTCTGATCTAAATAAATCCGTTAGTTAAGGCAGAGGCTGCCATGAAATTGCCCTGTATTTTCTCCTTTTGTTTGATTTTATCCGATTTGAACAGCTTTTCGGTAGGCTCCCTTGTTCACCATCAACTTTTAGCTGAATGGGCTGGATTTAGTAAGGTCAGCATAAAAGGAGCCTTTCAGCTGTTTGGGGAGTGCTGGGCTGAGGCTGGGAAGGGTCGGAAGCTCTCTACATGCCTGAGACCCTCCCAGTCATTCCATCAAAAAATAGAAACACTCTTAACCCTCCCTAGGACAGCTGCCCTGACCAGAGCAGACAGAAATGATTCTGGTTTGTAAACTGAATACAAGGAGAGCCTTTGATGACAAATAATAGAGTGGCTACACCCGGGCATTGTCCTGGTTCCTCATCAGCTCAGTGACTAATATTTTATTCTGAAACTGAGGATGTCTTCCTGCAGCTGGCATAAAGTTTCTCCTGGTGAGGACTTTATTCTGGCTCCTTTCCAACGGCGGGAGCGGCCTTGATGATGTTAACTTTGTGACAAGATATAAACTTGCCCTGGGTACTCAATGCCACCTTAATGCCAAAGGAATGTGGGATTATAGACTTGGAGCTGGAATGCAACTCCAAAGTCATCTAATCTAACCTTTCATATTACAGATAAAGAAATTAAAGCCCAGAGAGGTGACCTGCCAAAGGTCACAGAGGTAATAAAAAGACAGACACTAGGATTCGAACTCAGATGATGGGCAAAGGTTCATAGACTTAGAGCTGGAGCAGAACTTTGAGGCCAGCCGCCATCATTTTACAGATGAGAAAACTGAAGCCCAGAAAAGTTAGTTGTCCAAGGTCACACAGACAATAAATGTCAAAGCTGAGATTTTAAAAGTGTATAGATACTGTGTAGAAGGAGAGTAATGATAATAATAATAACTAGCATTTATATAGCACTTTAAGGTTTGCAAAGTGCTTTATAAATATTATTTCATTTTATCCTCATGACCACCCAGTGAAGAAGGTACAATTACGATTCTCATTTTATAGATGAGGAACCTGGAGCAGGTAAAAGTTGTGACTTACCCAGGGTCATGTAGGTAGTAAGGACAGATTTTAACTCAATCAGTCAATAAACAGTTATTATTGTTCAGTCATTTCAGTCATGTCCCACTCTTGGTGACCCCATTTGGGGTTTTCTTGGCAAAGATACCAGAGAGGGTTACCATTTCCTTTACCGGCCCATTTGACAGATGAGGAAACTGAGGCAAACAGAGTTAAGTGCCTTGCCTAGGGTCACCCAGCTAGTGTCTGAGGCCAGATTTGAACTCAGGAAGAGGAGTCTTCCTGACTCCAGGCCCAGAGCTCTATCCACGGTGCTACCTAGGTGCCCAGAGCCACTATATGAAGGAGAACACATGGACTTTGACCTACATGAGAATTCTAAGTTATATGGAGCTATACAAGCCCTTAGAAAAGGTAAGTCAAATCTCTAGTGACCCCTGCACTCTTCCCTCTTGAGGAAGGGCCTCCTCCCCTATTGTTATCTAGTTGTGTCCTACTCTTCCTGACCCGGGAGACTTGTCTGTGGGGTTTTCTTGGCAAAGATCCTGCAGTAATTTGTTATTTCCTTCTTCAGTGTGTCCCCATTTTATAGATGGAGAGCTGAGGCAAATAGTGGTTAAGAGATTTGCCCAGGATCACACAGCTAATAGATGTCTAAGACCAAATTTGAACTCAAATCTTCCTGACTCCAAGCCCAGCGTTCTATCAACTGCACCATCTAGCTGCCCTGAAGAAGTTTGGAAGATGATGTAAATCCCTGGGGAAAAAAGGGAAGGAAAGTTAATCTGTTTGCGGTCTCAGCTGCAAGTCTTTTTGTGGGGGTGAGGGATATAGAACCTGGGTAAATAAGACCTGTTCCATAATCGATGTTTTTGTTAGCTAGAATGTGTGCATAGGAGCTAAGGGCTCTTTTTGTTATAGAGACCTAAACATGAACCAAATACTGATATTTCTAGGGGAAATCTTGGATAGGGGCAAAATGAGCTGAGTTCTAGTGTTCCCAGGGGAAACTGGCTGGAGGTGCAGGCTAAACCAGGAATATTTCATGTAAACTTTCTTCCTCCAACAAAATCAATCTAGTCCATATAAACTAAGAGCTTCAGTTCTGGACCACAGTATTTTGAGTAGTTTGGGGCTGATCATTAAGCTTCTCTCCCTGCTTCTTTAGTCTGTCTTCTGAATCTGGTACCTACTTCCTTTTTAGCTAAGCTTAGTGTTTGCCATCTTTTTCCCTTTCCTACACTAACTGCTCCACTTTTATCCTGTGCACAGGTAGGGCACATACAGGGTAAGCAGGAAACAGGAACTTTGTAAATTAAATAACCCTTCTCTTACTGTGAGGCAAAATGTTATCTGTGTTATAATTGGTTGGTTTGTTTTTTGCTTTGATTGATTTATTTTGTTTCTTTTTAAAATCAATTTCTATATTTTTCAATTGTCAAGCATTTATTTTTTTTCTCCGTCCTACACCTCCCCTACCCACAGAAAAGAAGCAAACAGAAAAGAATTCTCATAACATGTAAGCATAGTCAAGCAAAACAATTTCCCATACTGGCTGCCTCCAAAAGCATTCTGCATATTACTTCATCGTCTCTTTATCATGAGGTAGGCAGAGTTCTTCTTTATTAGTCCTCTGGAATCATGATTAATCATTTTGTTGATTATAGTTTCTAAGTCTTTCAGAATTGTTTATTATTAAATACTGATCTTATAGAATAAATTGTTTCTCTGGTTCTGCTCACTTCATTCTGTATCAATTCATACAAGTATTCTCATATATCGCTGAATGCTCCCCTTTCTTAATTTCTTATAGCATAATGATATTCCATTATATTCATATATCATTATAATTAGTTTAGCTATTCCCCAACTAATGGACATTCCACTACCTTAGCTTCCAGGTCTTTGCTGGTATAAAAAGAGGTGCTATGTTTTTCTATGTAGAGAACCTTTACCTCCTCCTTTGATCTCTTTGGATGTTTTAAAATATTGGAAAGAATGAAAACCTGTAAAGTAGAATCGCTTTCAAGTGACTATTAGTCTCATTGAGAATAGCCTATAGTGTTCTGGGGCTCCATGCAATTAGCATGAATGTACAAATAGGAACACCTGGAGAACATCATCTCTAGGGACATCCAATGTAGGGAATAGAGTATTGGATTTGGAATCAGGAAGGTCTGAGATGAAACCCTGCTTCAGACACTTACTAGCTGTGTGACTCTGGGAAAGTCAGGCAGTCAACTAGCATTTATTAAGCCCTTACTATGTACCAGACACTATGCTAGGTGATAGGGATACAAAGAAAGGCAAAAAACAGCTCCTGCCCTCAAGGAGTTCACAGTCTAATGGGGAAGACAATATGCAAACAACTACAGTTATCCCTTCCACATTGTGACTTTCCACATAGCAGTTTTGATATATCTTGGGTCAGCACAAGAAATTAAATTGGAATTTTGGGGGAGTTTTGCAGAAGGCACAGACAACATGCAAAGGCCAGCAGACGACACAGAAAAAGTTTAGAAACTCAGAAATGCATAAAATATATGCATGGTGTTGTAAACACCCCCGAAAAGCAAAAGAAAAAAATCAGACTTCTTTTCTGGTAAAGAGAGAGCTAAAAAATTTTACACGAATTTTCCAGATCGAGGGGGCGCTGTACCCCTAATCCCTACAATGTGGAAGGAACAACTATGTATACAAGAAAGGTCATCCACTACATCCCAGGCCATCGGCCTCTCATCTTGACTTTTGTCTTGCCACTGGACTGGAAGAGAAAGTGAGGCTGATGACTTTGTGCAGTTCTGCCTCACTTAAATCCAATTCATCAAAGAGTCAAGACCTCACCCGGTAATGTCATTGGTCCTCTTTGAAAACAAAGGATAATCAGCAACATATGGAGGGGAGTAAAGGGTAAGAAGATGGGACACTGTCTGTTAGGACAAACCCCAAAACTTGAAAAAGCTTTAGGAAGTATTTCGTTGTTGGTTCGGTAGAGGAGAGAGCCACACAAAGGTGTGGCTCCCTCCTGAGTCTATAAGTTATATAACATTATGTAGAGTTCACACAGGGTTGTAAGGATAAGCAGCTGGCTGGCATGAGGGGTAGTTCCCAGAAAGGGGTAGTTTCCAGGTAAGGTTGCCTGAGATGTATATCAGCGAGTAAGTATAAACAGTCAATAAAATTTGAGCTAAGACAAAACACAAGCTATTGGGGAACCCCAAGACACAAACTTTGGGTGGACCCCAAACCAGACCTGGGTGAACAGACCCAAAACATACATTAATGTATTCCCCATAGTGATCTCCAGCTTCCTTCCAAGGAACAATTCCAACATCTCTGAGGTCAGCCTGGCCTCAGCTTTAGGTCAGACAATTTCTAGCCACATAAAGCTAGGCTCAAACAATATTAATAAATAATAAAAATATTTTCCCTTCAAAAGGTGGGAAGGGGCTGGGTTACGAAGGGCTTAAATAGAGCCAAATAGAGAATTTTATATTTGATCCTAAAGGCAATAGGGAACCATGGAAGTTTATTGAATAGGGGAGGAGGGGAGTTGACATGGTCAATTTGATAGGAAAGTAGAAATTACAGGACTTGACAGCTGATTGGATGGGGTGGGATGAGAGAGAGTGAGGAGTCAAGGATGATGCCTGGCTTACAAGCCTGGTTAACTGGGAAGGTGGTGGTAGCCTCAATAGTAATCGGGAAGTTAGGAAAAGGTAATGGTTTATGGCAGGGGTGGGAAACCTGTGGTCTCAAAGCCACATGTGGCCTTCTAAGTCCTTGGGTGCAGCCTTTTGACTGAGTCCAAGTTTTACAGAACAAATCCTTTTGTTAAGGGGATTTGTTCTGTGAAGTTTGGATTCAGTCAAAGGGCTGCACTTGAGGACCTAGAGGGCCACATGTGGCCTCGAGACCGCTGGGTCCCCACCCCTGGGGGAAAGCTAGTAGTTTCCGTTTTGGACACGTTGATTTTAAGATGTCTATAGGAATCCAATTTGAGATGTATAGTAGGCAGTTGGAGATATGATACTAGAGGTTAGAAGAAAGGTTAAAGCTAGACATCCTCGAAGGCAAATAGAGCAAATAGATTCAGGAAGACCTGAGATTAAATCCTGACTCAGACACTTCCTAGCTGTGTGACTCTGGGAAAGACACCTGACTTCTTTGATCCCATTTCCTCATCCGTGAAATGCAGATAACAGCACCTACCCTGTAGGGTTGTTGTAAGGACCAAATGAAAAGCATTTTGCAAATTTTAAAGTACTATATAAATGTTAGCTATTATTATTATATTAGTGAATGCCTTTTGCAAACCATCTCCTGGGTTGGTTTGTTGGGTTTTTTTTTTTAACTTTTTATTTTTCTCCCATTTGATGGTGATAAGCAGAATACTTAAACAAAATTCATTCTGTGGGTGCACAAACACCTAGCACAGTGCCTGGCACACAGTAAACCCTGAATAAGTGCTTATTTGCCTGATTAAAGGAATCTCCAATGGTTTTAATATTTGTATGGGAGACACCTGGACCAAGGAAAGCCCTTAAGGCTGTATTTCGCTCTTCTAATTAAATATTTTTTTATGGCCTACAAACAATAAATACAGAAGAATCTTGATCAGTGGTGTGACTGAGGGTGTAGACTTGTAAAAAATTGTCTCTGAAAACCTGCCTATTCCCTTGTTGTTGTTGTTGTTTTTAAATCAAAGATGCTCTTAATGTGTGCAGAAAACCACTCTCTCAAAATTCTTATATAATTAAGAATGAAGGGAAACGAGTCAATAGATGCTCACATTTTCTGAAATGTCTTTTTTCATGGCAATAATGCCATCTGTGATCTTCTCCATTCTTTTATGTCCTTGCTCTCCTCTAGATATCTGGAAAATCCATCGCTGAATGCCTTTAAAATGGTCACCTGCAAATGTGTATGTAGAGCCTATATCAAATTTCACACTGTCTTTGGGAGGGAAGGGGAGAAAAATTTTAAACTCAAAAGCTTATGGAAATGATTGTTGATAAATCAAAATAAATTAATTAATAAAAAAATAAAATGGTCACCTGAAACACAAAGATTCAGATGTATTTCTCCAGGTCCTTCTCCCCCAGATTTGTTTTCTTAAGTCCCATGGCCACTTGTGCACCATCCATTCAGTATTGAAGCAATATGCCCTGCCATTATCAAGGATGAAAATAGAGCAATGCAGAATATGCCAACCTGTTTCCTTCTGTGCCTCCTGCCAGTTCCATCTACCAATGTTTTGGGGATGATCAGGTTTAGCCGGGGCTCAGGCAAGCGGTCTGCAGACTTGCTTTTCTCTGTTTTGTGAGATTATTGTTGTTGTTGTTGTTGTTAAGTTATGTCTGACTCTCCATGACCCCATTTGGGGTTTTCTTGGCAAAGATACTGGAGTGGTTTGTCATTTCCTTCTCTAGCTCATTTTACAGATGAGGAAAGTGAGGCAAAGGAGGTTAAAGGATCACACAGCTAGGAAGTATTGGAAGCCAGATTTAAACTCAAGTTTCCTGACTCCAGGTCTGGTGCTGTATCTACTGCACCACCTAGCTGCCTTTACATCAAACCTAGAATAAACTATTGAATTCAATCTCACAAGATAAAGGACATAGAAAGGATTCAAACATGAACTTGTAGAGAGTGAGACCACCTTCACCTTCTGTTGACTGCCCTCTCCTCCTTCTTCCTAGTCCCTGTGATTCACAATACTGCTTTGGGTGGGTCTCCAGCCAGGCATGAAGTCAGCATTGTTCCTCCCGCCATTCACTCCTATGTAGCTCCCCGCATCTCACTCAGGTCATCCCCCTCTGTTTCCAGTTGGCAATATGGTGGTTCTTGCCAATATATCAGTGTTCTCAACCCTCCTTCCACCAGGTAACCTCCTTCCCCACCACCAGGACTCTTGTCCTCTGTTTTGTCAGCTTCTTTCCCTCATTATATTTGAGTCTCTTCCTGCAAATGCTCCCTCAAAGTTTCTTTTTCTCTCCAGATGGTGCCAGTTCTACTCAGGGTTAGTATAGTGTTACAGTTCTTGCATGCCTGCAGAGCCAGAATGGCACCAGGCTATTTATTCCTTCTGTTCTTTAATAGCAGATTCTCTAGCACTACCCTATAAAGAGCCTCTTCAGATGTCATGGGAGCTGCCTTCTATTTAACTGTCTCTATTTTCTCATTTCTGGCCAAGTTAGTTCTATCACATTTATCTTTTCTTCTCCCCCATCCTCATCTTTCCAACTCAAGTCATGGTGTGTCAATATCTGGCATTGTCTAATGATAGCTCCTGATCCTGTTACAGGCACTAAAGCTCACAAGACATCAAACCTAGGCCCTATCAGTATCTTCCACTGAGTCTTGGAAGGATCCAATGGATACTTCTGTCTCTCCCTCCTTGTTTCTCTCCAGGGCAGCTAGGCAAATTAGCCAGGACCTGATTCAAGAAAGCACAGAAAAAGGAGGAGGTAGGGAATAATCCTATGCCTGAGGAGCTGCAGAAGATATTGGGTCCTTACTCCACAAAAGTCTGTGATGTCTAACCTAGTGAGGAGCTGGTGCCAGCAGCAATGTGAGATTGTAGCTTCAAGCAGCAAGATCATATTCCAGTTAGAAGAAATCAGTTGGCCTCCTTGCTCTGTAGGGTCTGACTTTAATGGATAACAACCATATTACCCAAGTATGTAAGCTTAAAAGGAAGTTTCTTCCTCCCTCTTACTAAGGGCCAGTAAGTGTCCCACTTAGCAATTGAATATAAAATTGAATGACCCATTATATCAGGGGGCCATACAGCACATCCAATAGACTTGGGCTTCTCCTGAGAAGGACCATCTTAAGTGCAATTATTAGGGCAGATTGATATCTTTGGGGTGGTAAATTGGGCCATCTGTTGTCTCAATTCTTACCTAGCTCTTAGTCATTGAATGGGCATGGCCTGGGAAAGACCTTCATTTAAAAAGGCCAAAGTTATCCACTGCATCCTGCGCCATTACCAGATATTTTGACCTTTGTCTTGCCACTAGACTCTGATTATTCTGGAGGCTGATGACTTTGCTCAGCACTGCCTCACTCAAAGCCAATTCACTCACAAGTCAAGACATACTCAGGATGTCATTGGTCCTCTTTGAAAACAAAGGATGAACAACAATAATTAGGGCTAATCACACCTCCCCAATATTTGGTCAATGGAATCTAACAAAAACAAATATCAAGTATGGCCTGGAATGGAGAAAAGAAGGGAAGGGGATATTGCCCTAAATAGTTAAACAGACCATTTAAAGGTAATTATGGAAGAGGAAGGAAGAAGTTGGGAGGAAGACACTGTTGTCACAAAGCCAGCTTGCATTCCCTTCCTCCCTGACTCTGATTT
The DNA here is from genome assembly GCF_900497805.2 of Vombatus ursinus. NCBI lineage: Eukaryota > Metazoa > Chordata > Mammalia > Diprotodontia > Vombatidae > Vombatus > Vombatus ursinus. The sequence continues at coordinate 21,652,024 of NW_020954550.1, forward strand.
TGTTTGTTGTATTCATTAGAGTATAAGAACATGTACTTTTAGTACCTTCTAGTGGATCCCCTTTCCTATTTTCCTTCCATTATATATATATATATATTTTTTTTTTCCTATAGCTTCAACCACCCTGTCTAACCTTAAGGTGTGCAGGGGCACTAAATCATGTTTTCTCTAAAATTGGGTACTATGTACTTGTATCTAAGAGGGGAAAGCACATACAAATGAATTCTCTCAGTTACAATTCTCTAGGAAATGATTGCATTGGGGTGTGTGTGTGTGTGTGTGTGTGTGAGAGAGAGAGAGAGAGAGAGAGAGAGAGAGAGAGAGAGAGAGAGAGAATGGGAGAGCCCCTTTCTTCAATGCGCATCCCCCTTTCAATTATGAGTAACAGAGTGGAATAGGTCAGCTTGCATGGGAAGACATCATTCCCTCACCACTGTGGGGGTGGTTGGAAAGGGGAACTGGGGGTCAAGATTCCATAGGAAGTAGTCAAAGGAGCTGATATATGTGGTTTTAAGGTGGTTGGAAGTTGGCCTGCATGTTGTCACTGAAGGAAGAAGAGAAAGTAGTTGTGGTGAGTGGATGTCAGATCCCTTTCCATATAAGAGTAGAGTAATTGTGCAGGCAAGTGTGGAACATGGGAATTGCCACGAGAGAGAGTGTGGGCTGTCAACTATTGAGACGTGGAGCTTGAGTCCACAGAAGAGTGGGCGAATGCAGAGGCTGGGAGCTCTCAATACCACAGGTGTGGGCGAGTTGGAGTGTGTGCATAGTTATTGGAGGTGTGGCTTGGTTGCTACCATGTCCCACAGAGCACATGCCAATGCAGAGCAAGCAGTGATAAGTGCTAGGAGATCAGATTTTATCTAGTACAACTTATCTGAATCATGGGCATAGCTGACACTACTTTGACTTTCTGTTTCTGAAACAACCTAATTTGTTAGAGCCCACGGATCACCAGATGCCCATTCCTTGGAATGGCTCTAGTTTAAAAAAAAGGCTCTGGGCAAATAGAACAAGCCAAATACAATGAGACGCCCTTATCTGAGAGGGTTTGGTGGCAGCTTCTTATGTGGTTGCTTTTCTTCCCACGTTTTGAATTAAAGAAGACCTCACAGAATTTTCATAGCCATACTTAAGAAAAAAAACCTAGTGATTTGTTATTGATTGATGATAAATACTTGATCTCAAGTGAATACACTTCTCTCTATTCCACCAAAATGAGCATCAATACTGAGGCCCCAAGAGATGCTACCTCAGGTATGTATGTGTAGAAAGGGCTAAGCAATACCTTTGATTGATATAAAAAGAAAAGATCGAAAAATTTTGGTTTTTGACACTGAAGTATGGATTGTCCCTGTTTGGAACTTTGAATTTTGTTTTTATTTTAAGCAACTGGCAAGTGAATATGTGTAAAGTAGAGAGGTCAAGATGAGTAGAGTGGAGTTCTCTGCTTCTCTTTGGCCACCAGGGTCAGGCAGAAGACCTTAGATGTGATTTTAAAACAGGAAATACTTTCTTCAACACTGGGGCAGCCTCTATGATATATCAAAGATTCAAAGGGAGAGAGAAGCATTCATTTTGACAAATACAGTCATTTTGTCTTGGCTGTTTCTGGACCTTCTATACTCCTCCATACCCAGCAGATTGGTTGGACCTCTACCATGCATGCTCCACAATGTTTTTTCTTTCTTTCTTTTTTTTCCCACAGTGTTTTTACTTGTCACTATTGGGACTTGAATCTGCAGAAAAGAAAACCCCAACAACAATTGTATGTACAGTTATACCTCCAAAATCAAAATCCAAAAATTCTGTGTTTTGTGATTAGTGACATATGTATATGCACGCATATATATCTATGTTCATCTATGTATCATATATACATGGTAACACTACTGATTTTTTTGCATTTTTTTGCAAGAATTTTTGCAAAAACCTGCCATTATATCACACACACACACAAAAGGTCTGGTTTTACAGTCTCTTGTTGATTTTTCACTGTGTGGAAGACAGATGTTATTTGTTGAATCTGGACCATCATTTGCATCTGGCTGGACAATGGGACATATTCTCTGCTGCCCACAAACAGAACTCTATTGACAGTGGTGGGAGTTTTCCTCAGAGAAAGAGAAGGGAGGGTTTGGCCCTGTCGTTGCTAAATTCAGCCTGATTAAGAAGAAAAGGAGGGGGAAAAAGTATGTCTGACATACCAACTCTAATAGAGCAAAGTGGCTATTGGCTTTGGTTAAATTTACTTTGAACTCTCCCGAGCACGGGGTATACAGGCATTCCAGACACTGATGAAACTCAGAGGCCTGTCTGGCTCCGACAAAATGTTTGCATATATTAGATTCATAACTGTTCTGAAAGAAAGGATGATATATTGTTCTGCCCTGTTTGTTCTCCTTGCTTATGCCCTCTGTTTATTTTTTCAGAAGGTTTTCTGTCATTTTGCCATCCTCCAAAGTGCCACTGGCAGGCCTTTCAGGATTCTAATAGTTGTCTTCCATATAAGGAAGCTTGGTGGGACAAAGAGACCCAATGAATTGCTTAGAGCCAGACAGGAGCTCCCTCAAAAACCCAGGTTTAATTCAGTCTCTTCCATTAAGAGACTGCAGCTTCTATTTTCCCCTTGTCTCCTTCCTGTTTGGCTCAAGAAGGATCAGTGCTGTTTCATCGTTTCCTAGGAGATTAGATTTTCTATCCATCTGGATGGAAAATCTCCTCTAATTGGGACCAGTTGGCTTTAGGGAGATTTCCCCAGGCCCAAACTATGGGGAAGCCTCTCCTTAGTTCCACCTCCAGCCAAAAGACAACTATTCTTGCCAAGATAGTGCTTATTTTTAGAAGTCTCCAGGGTTTTGTAAGCATTTAGAGATCCATTCATTTGATTTCTGGCTCAAAGGTATGTGGTTTCTGAGACCCAAGCACTGTCATGCTCATCCTTGGGCGTCTCATTTCCATATGCGTTTCTCAAGAGAGTTTCCTTGGGAGCACAATAGTAGATAAGGTGCTTGGATTTGTGAAAATGACAGAATCCTGGAAAGATAAAAGTCCCAGATGAATTCTTTTGAGGAAATTGAGTGTGAGCACTAAAAGTTAGAATGCTATAAAGTTTAAATGCTTTTTCCTTCAAGCTCTGAAGCAGCTAATGAAAAGTATGCAATTCTTTAAAGTGCATAAATCTGAAGAATTAAATTCTGAGAAAGCAGTCATCTATGTAATTGGACAACCTGCCACCAGAGGGAGGTGTATCAGCCCAAGCGAAACTTCCCTGGGCAGCTGGATGGCAGTCAGCTGTTAGATCTGCCCTCTGCATGAGCCGCACCTGGATCTGTCAAGGGCGTGTGTCTCTCTGCATGGTTGTGTCAGAGGATCTAGATCTAGAATCTAGAATCTAGAGCAGAAGGAATCTCAGGAAAACTGAGCCCCAGGGAGGTTCAGTGACTTACCCATGTAGTAAGTTTCAGAGGTGGGATTTGAACCCAAGACTCCTGATTATACAATCAAATCTAATCACTCAGCTCCAGCCCCCAATTACTAGCTACTCCTCTTTCGCACCATGAGTCACTGAATTTCTTTACCAAGGTCATGACTTTAAAAAATGTTTAATTAAGACAGCAAGAAAAGGCACAAGAGATGCACTATCAATGTCCCCTGATACACAGCTCAGACCGTAATCCCCATCCAGGCCCTGATTCAACCCCGCCCCATCAAGAGGGAAGGTAAAAAGCTGGGGGTTCAGCTCTTGGGGTTTCCCAATAAGGAGTTGAACAAAAAAGTTTTTATTCATCAACTGTGAGATTTTTCAAGCCGTGCTGATGAGTGCAGCAATCTCATAGCACTTGACCTCTCTATCACAGGCTATGTAGCTGATGGGAGTAGGGAGGCATCTAAAAGCATTGATTTCACTTTCCCTGGGGCTGTGAGCAGAAGTTTTAGCTTCCCCCAGTTATCTCCTTTGCTTGAAATCATAGGTGCATGCATTCCTTTAGTACTTCATTAAAAGCCATTGGGCTTCTCTAGCAGGAGGTGACATCAAGGTATCTCCCAGAGATATCTACCCCGTGTTCAAAGTGCCCTGTGGGCCCACAGCCAGCAAAACCATAGCTAAGAAGCCCCTACCATTGTGTTTCCCCTTTAATAGCCAGAGAACACAGTTAGTTCATCACAAATACATTTAAGAAAAGGGCAGAGTAATCAAAGTAACAATAAGACATTTTCATCCCAAACAAATTCTTCAACAAATACACCATCAGTGGGGAGAATTGGACACATGGAAAGAACGTGTAGAAAATCATACTCATCGGGAGAACAGGCAGCCAGAGTACAAGTGAGGAAACACAAACACATTTGGGTGGGGCACCTAGATAGGAAGAACTTAGAACTCTGATGTTATGGGGTTATTTACACTGCTCCTGCCAGGTCAGATTCCATGGCCCTGGTGGATGCTGCCAAACATTGCCCTGCTGGGCATGTGGTTGGAGGGCTTCTCTGTGCTTTCAACTTTTGACTTTAGTTTAGACGTTTGGTGATCTCTTTTCAGTTCAAAGGCCAAAGGCTTTTTTATAGGGCTTTTAAAAAAGAAGGCTGTCTCCCTGAGCCATAGGACTAGCCCCAGCTCTCAGAGAAAAAAAAAAAACAAAACAAAACAAAACCTGAAACCTTCTTGACTTTTCTTTTTCACTTTGTGAGGGCTTCTTTCTTTTTTGTGTAAACTCCTGCCTATGCCTTTCCACTGAGTATTGATTAAGGCATTTCATCCTTAGCAGCCCAAGTCTTTGCCCTGGGTACCACATACTTTAGGAAACAAAGTAAGGTCCTTCCAACTAATTAATGCCTTCGGGTTCCATCTTTTCTTTAGGTTCTACCTCCTGGCCTAAAATCTTGTGTCTGTCTATCAGAGATTGCTATCTAGCTGAGGAATAGACTACCCCTGGTCATTATCCATGTAAAGACCCAATAACTTCTGAGGCTTGGGATTCTTCAGTTTTCCATCTCTAAACTTCTTCTGTTCTATAAAGATGGGGACTGGGGAGCATGGAATAGAAAGAAGGCACAGAGGTAAAGCTACTCCCATGGGGCAATGTTATTGTTCCCTCTACTGGTCAACCACAGTCTTGACTTATGCCCATACTGTCAACAAAGGCTGAAAAATCTTTGAGTTCACCTTTGTACTTCTTTGTCAGGGTCCCACCAAGGACAAATGGCATGAGGAAAGTGAGTTGGCTTCCTGATGCTTAACTGCTATTATTCCTCCCAAAGTTCTGTACCCTTCTTTTCAAATCTCTCTTCTTCCCTGCCCATGCTGTCACTCACTCTGGGTGCTCTAGATCAGAACCTGGGTATATTCACCACCACTAACTAGAACACACCTGTAACATCTCTATCTAGAAAGGTTAAGTATGTATGCATATATATATGTGAATGAAACATGTGTGATAATATATATGTAGGTGTATATATATGTATATATCTCCTGTCTGTGTTCCCAGTGTGAAGGAACAGGGGACCTTGCCCTCGGAAAAAGAGGGTACTTTGCTACACTCCCCAAATCTTCTTGAGATACTAGGACAGAAGGCCTAAAAGGGGGTCAGTTCCTTACAAAAAGCACATCTGTCCACCCTTATCATTCTGTAAGAGTTGAACTCAGCCAACTGCCTGGACTGGGAAGATAATCTCGAGTTGTAAACTTGGATTGCAGGTTCATTCACCAGTTGAACCAACCAAGCAAGCCCCCCAGCTGCTATAAGAAGTTAGTGCCGAGTTTTTCCCAACATAGGGCTATGGGTGA